>NW_019942653.1:345412-348777 GCF_002910315.2 Salvelinus sp. IW2-2015 | reverse complement strand
TTTGAGTGAGGTGGGATTGTTTTACTTAGGGCAGGGAATTATTACTCCTGAGGTGCTGACCTGTTACACCCTCTACAAACACTTGGATTATTATTTGACCCGGCACAGCCAGAAGAGGACTCGGTTCCAGCCTTCATGGGAGTTTTCCGTGCTTCTACATCTGCATTGTTTGATGCTGGGTTTCTGTAAACGCGCTTTGTGACATCTGCTGATGTAAACATGACTTTATAAATACATTTGATTTGATCTATATGGTGCAATGGTGAATACAACTGTAGAGTTGCTGTAGAACGTACACTGAAACTACCTGAGAAGTATACAGGTAGTGTACTTTATATACCATGACAGGTATGGAGCTGAGGTGGTTTTATATGAGCTTTCCTCTACGCTGTCAGAGACTCCAGCCACCCAGGTCATAGACTGTTCTCTCTGCTACTGCACAGCAAGCGGTACCAGAGCGCCAAGTCCAGGACCAAAAGGTTTCTTAACAGCTTCTACCCCCAATCCATAAGACTGCTGAACAATTAATCAAATGGCCACCGGACTATTTACATTGACCCTCCCCTCCATTTATTTTGTACACTGTTGCTACTCACTGTTTATTATCTGTGCGTAGTCACTTGACCCCCACCCTACAAATGACCTCTAACCTGTACCTGTAAATATTTTCTTAACTCTTCTTGAACTGCGCTGTTGGTTAAGGTCTTGTAAGTCAGCATTTCACAGTAAGGTCTACACTTGTTGTATTCGGCGCATGTGACAAATAAGGTTTGATTTGATTTGATACTGTATACAGGTAGTGTACTACATATATACTATGACTAGTATGGAGCTGAGGTACAGACCATACTGTATACAGGTAGTGTACTACAAGGTCATTCGTTTGACCTTTTTCCGAATTTTGGATTAAAAGTTTTTTTTGTTGGTACACCTGTATTTGGGGAGTTTCTCCCATTCTTCTCTGCAGATCCTCTCAAGCTCTGTCAGGTTGGATGGGGAGCGTCGCTGCACAGCTATTTTCAGGTCTCTACAGAGGTGGTCCCTCGGGTTCAAATCCGGGCCACTGGAGGACACACACATGCTACCGCCACCACATCTTCATCAGAACCTACAGTATGTACTGTACCGAACTGTTGTGTACGTTCAACAACGTATTGGTAGGACGAGTAGATCAGCATGTGGTAAAAACATTGTATTCAGGTCTGTCTGTCTGTCTGTCTGTCTGTCTGTCTGTCTGTCTGTCTGTCTGTCTGTCTGTCTGTCTGTCTGTCTGTCTGTCCTGCGCTGCTGCCTGCTGCCTGCCTGCCTGCGCCTGCCTGCTGCCTGTCTGTCTGTCTGGTCTGTCTGTCTGTCTGTCTGTCTGTCTGTCTTGTGCCTGCTCTGCCTCTGCTCTGTTCTTGTCGCTGTCTGTTGAGAGCTGTGAGAAGTGTGCTTTAGAGGGTTCATGGGGATGAAGGTAAGACTAAACATCCTAGGTACATTTTACAGCGAGTGAGGTGATAGAGGCTAAGGGAGTGATAGGCCTACAGGTGTGGAGGTGATGGAGGCTACGTGGAGTAGGCCTACAGTGGAGGTTGATGAGATAAACTATAGTGGAGGTGGATTGAAGAGGGTTCTACAGTGGAGGTGATGAAGAGAACTATAGATGGAGGGGAATGAGAGGCTACAGTGGAGGTGATGAAGAAGAACTATACGTGGAGGTGATGAGAAACTATAGTGGGGTGATGAGAGGCGGTACAGTGGAGGTGGATGAAGCAGGCCTACAGTGGAGGTGATGAGAGAACTATAGTTTGGAGGTGATAGAGAGCCTACATGGGAGGTGATGAGAAGGCCTACAGTGGAGGTGATGAGAGAACTATAGTGGAGGAGATGAGAGGCCCGTACAGTGGAGGTGATGAGAGAACTCGATAGTGGGGTGATGAGAGGCTACACAGTGGAGGTGATGAGAGAACTATAAGTGGAGGTGATGAGAGGCCTACAGTGGAGGTGATGAGAGAACTCATGCGACGGTGATATGAGAGATACTATAGTGGAGGTGATGAGGGCTACAGTGAGAGGTGAATGAGAGAACTTTATAGTGGAGGGTGTGAAGAGGCCTACAGTGGAGGTGTATTGTTAGAAGCCTACAGTGGAGGTGATGAGAACTATAGTGGAGGTGGATGAGAGCCTAAGTGGAGGTGATGAGAGGCTAGCGTGGAGGTGATGAGAGGCCTACAGTGGAGGTGTATGAGAGAACCTATAGTGGGAGGTGAGAGAGAACTATAGTGGAGGTGATGAGAGGCCTAAGGAGTGGAGGGATGAGAGACTATAGTGGAAGGTGATTGAGAGGCCTACAGTGGAGGTGATGAGAGAACTATAGTGGAGGTGATGCAGAGGCCTACAGTGGGGTGATGAAGAGACTACAGTGGGGTGATGAGAAGAACTATAGTGGAGGGATGAGAGGCGCTACAGTGTGGTGATGAGAGAACTATAGTGGAGTGATGAGAGGCCTACAGGTGGAGGTGATGAGAAGAATTTATAGTGGAGGTGATGCAGAGCGGCCTACAGTGGAGGTGCATGAGAGCGCCTACAGTGGAGGTGATGAGAGATATAGTGGAGGTGATGAGAGGCTACAGTGGAGGTGATGAGAGGTTCACAGTGGGAGATAGTGAGGGCTTAATAATCAGTCCTACACGGCAGCCCTCAGAGCCCTACATGGTGGAATGATGAGAGGTTACAGTGGTTAGATGATGAGCAGGCCTACAGTGAGAGTGATGAGAAGCCTACAGTGGAGGTTGATGAGAAAACTATAGTGGAGGTGTATGAGGCCTCAGTGAGTGATGAGACTATAGGTGATGAGGCCTACAGTGAGAGGTGATGAGAGGCCTACAGTGGAGGTGATGGCAGCAGTGAGGTGATAACTACGTGGAGGTGATGAGAGAACGTATAGTGGAGGGCTTGAGAGGCCTACAGTGGAGAATGAATGAGCAGAATATAGGTGGGAAGGTGATGAGAGGCTTAACGTGCGAGGTGATGAGAGAATTAGGGAAGGTGATGAGAGGCTACAAGTGGAGATGATGAGAGGGTTTATACTCAGTCTACACGGCACCCTACAGAGCCTACAGTGGATGGTGTCATAGATACCATATAGACCTAGCGGTGGACTTATCAAATTATTCGTCTCCATTCACTCTACAGATTGGAAAATGCTAATTAGCATCAACGTTAGACATCATGCACAAACTACAAATCCTGCAAGCTCCTGCACGTCATCTTAGCTTGACACCTTTGTTAAACAGGTAATTGTGGTTCATTATACACTTGCACAGAAGGACAGTTCAAACAAGATTTCATTTAAAGAAATGTTGCCTTTTTTATTGTACACG
>NW_019942653.1:337251-345387 GCF_002910315.2 Salvelinus sp. IW2-2015 | reverse complement strand
ACTTCACCCCACCCTACAAAATACCTTAACCTGTTACCTGTAAATATTTTTAACTCTTCTTGAACTGCCTGGGTTGGTTAAGGTCTGTGTAGTCAGCATTTCACAGTAAGGGTACACTTGTTGTATTCGGCTGTGACAAATAAGGTTGTGATTTGATTTGATACTCTTACAGGGAGTGTACTACGTATTACATGACTAGTATTGGGAGCTGAGGTAAGACCATACTGTACAGTAGTGTACTACGATATACTATGACTAGTATGGAGCTGAGGTACAGACCATACTGTATACAGGTAGTGTCTACGTATATACCTTCGTTTGACCTTTTTCCGAATTTTGGATTAAATCGTTTTTTTTGTTGTACACCTGTATTTGGGGAGTTTCTCCCATTCTTTTCTGCAGATCCTCTTCAAGCTCTGTCAGGTTGGATGGGAGCGTTGATGCACAGCTATTTTCAGGTCTCTACAGAGGTGGTCCTCGGGTTCAAAGTCCGGCCTCTGAGGACACACAGCTGGCACGCACCACATCGCCCACATCGCAACATCGCCACCGACATCGCACCACATCGCACCACTAGCCCACATCTACCGCCAACCACATCTTCATCAGAACCTACAGTATGTACTGTACCGAACTGTTGTGTACTGTTCAACAACGTATTGGTAGGACGAGTAGATCAGCATGTGGTAAAAACATTGTATTCAGGCTGTCGGTCTGTCTGTCTGTCTGTCTGTCTGTCTGTCTGTCTGTCTGTCTGTCTGTCTGTCTGTCTGAGAGCTGTGAGAAGTGTGCTTTAGAGGGTCATGGGATGAAAGACAAACATCCTAGGTACATTTACAGCGAGTGAAGTGATGAAGCCCTACAGTGGAGTGATGATTAGCCCTACAGTGGAGGTGATGAGAGGCCTACAGTGGAGGTGATGAGTCAAAACAATCCTCACTACCCCACCCCTCAGTCAAACAATCATGCAAAACTACCGAAATCCCTGGCAAGCTCCTGCACGTCATCTCTAGCTGACAACTTCTTGTCAATAGGGGGGCGCCATTCGACTTGTAAAAATCGTTCCCAAATTACAACTGCTCGACTCAATATCTTGCTCTGCTACACAATTGCATTTCTTATTACTTATTGGAATAGAAAAACACTCTCTAGTTTCTAAAACCGTTTGAATTATATTCTTGTGGTGATTCACCCCCACCCTACAAATGACCTCTAACCTGTACCTGTAAATATTTTTTTAACTCTTCTTGAACTGCACTGTTGGTTAAGGTCTTGTAAGTCAGCATTTCACAGTAAGGTCTACACTTGTTGTATTCGGCGTGACAAATAAGGTTTGATTTGATTTGATACTCTATACAGGTAGTGTACTACGTATATACTATGACTAGTATGGAGCTGAGGTACAGACCATACTGTATACAGTTAGTGTACTACGTATATACTATGACTAGTATGGAGCTGAGGTACAGACCATACTGTATACAGGTAGTGTACTACGTATATACTATGACTAGTATGGAGCTGAGGTACAGACCATACTGTATACAGGTAGTGTACTACGTATATACCTTCGTTTGACCTTTTTCCGAATTTTGGATTAAAAGTTTTTTTTGTTGGTACACCTGTATTTGGGGAGTTTCTCCCATTCTTTTCTGCAGATCCTCTCAAGCTCTGTCAGGTTGGATGGGGAGCGTTGATGCACAGCTATTTTCAGGTCTCTACAGAGGTGGTCCTCGGGTTCAAGTCCGGGCCTCTGGAGGACACACAGTGGCACGCCACCACATCGCCACCACATCGCCACCACATCGCCACCACATCGCCACCACATCGCCACCACATCTACCGCCACCACATCTACCGCCACCACATCTTCATCAGAACCTACAGTATGTACTGTACCGAACTGTTGTGTACGTTCAACAACGTATTGGTAGGACGAGTAGATCAGCATGTGGTAAAAACATTGTATTCAGGTCTGTCTGTCTGTCTGTCTGTCTGTCTGTCTGTCTGTCTGTCTGTCTGTCTGTCTGTCTGAGAGCTGTGAGAAGTGTGCTTTAGAGGGTTCATGGGGATGAAAGACTAAAACATCCTAGGTACATTTACAGCGAGTGAAGGTGATGAGAGCCCTACAGTGGAGGTGATGAGAGCAAGTTTTAAGGCACACTCAGTTGGGAAAGGTCCGCCTCATGGCAGAGACTGCTTTTCGCCAAGACCTCTTGCTTCTTTCTTGGAGGTCGTCGACATGTTGGGGCCAGTCCGGACTCCTTCAAGGTGATGGGGCTAGCTGAGCTTTGCAGGGCGTAAACTTGGGTGTGAGAGAGTAGATGAGCCAGGGCTTAACTGAGGTCGCTAACTAGTAGAACCTCGACTGCAGGGCCTACTGCGGTCAGTTTAAGAGGTTGGATTAATTGCCAGGGCTAACTGGGTAGTAGATACGTAGATATGCCAGGGCTTAATGGGTTGTAGAAGTAGAGAATGCAGGGCTACTGGGTGTAGAAGTTAGAATGAATTGCCAGGCTAACTGGGTAGTAGAGGTGGAGATTGCCAGGTTAACCTGGGTGGTAGACAGAATGAAACTTGCAACGGGCCTAACTGGGTCAGTAGAGGTTGGAGAATGCAGGGCCTTAACTGGTAGTAAAGGTGGATGAATTGCCAGGCAACTGGGTAGTAGAGGTGATGGAAGGCAAGAGCTTAACTTGTGTAGAGTTGGATTGAATTTGGCCAGGGCTAACTTGTGGTAGTAGAGTGGATTGAATGCCAGGGCTTAAGTTGGGTTAGTAGAGGTTGGATTGAATTGCAGGGCTTACTTGGGAGTACGAAGTGGATTATTGGCCAGAGTTAACTTTGGGTACGTAGACGCGACTAATTAGCAGGGTAACTGGGTAATAGATGCTGAGCTGAATTTTAGCAGGTGCTAACTTGGGGTATTACGCAAGCTTGAATTAGCGGTGATTTATCACGCTGGGTAGTAGTAGCCTTATGCTAATTAGCAGGCTAGACTGGGTAGTTAGAGCTAGCTCAATTAGCAGGGCTAAACTGGGTTAGAGAACGGCAAGCAGAAATTTTAGCAGGGCTACTGGGTAGTAAGTACAAGCCGAATTTAGCAAGGGATTAACTGGGTAGTAGAGCAGCTATTGTAGCAAGTGGCTTAACTGGGTAACAGCAGCTGATTAGCCGGCGCTTTAAACTTGCCGCCTTGGCCACGCGTGTGAGTTGTTTCTTTCTCATTAATGGATTTATATTATTGTCCTGAAATTGTTTCCATTAAAATGCTTTGTTTCGTGTTTTACGAGGATGATTAAAATAAGATTATTTCAAAAATGTTTTGCCGAATGGCAGGAAGGAGCACAATAAAACAAGTCTGCTCATTTCAATGCCATAGACCACGAGCCCACACAGGCGGCTTTCGGTTGCCACCCTTAATCTGGCGGAGGATGGGCTCGTGGTTAATGCTGGACTTCGGAAACAGTGGAATGGTACGAAATCATAAAACATAGGGCTTCTATTGCTGTTTATGCCATTCCATTTGCTCCCGTTCCAAGTCAATCTATTAATTGAGCCGTCCCTCCCTGCAGCAGCCTCCACTGAACCACTCCCCCGCTTTAAACAGGGCTATATTGCAGTTTTTAGGCTTTCTGATGTTTGCAGATCAAGACTGTCGCCATGCTAGAAAAAGGCCTAAAGTTCTGGAAAGGTTTTTGTGAAGCCAGAGAAACGCACGGGAGGGAGTGGTGGCCAATTCTTCATAGAGTACAAGGTAGGAGTGGTGGCCATTCTTCATAGAGAACAAGGAGGGAGTGGTGCCATTCTTCCTAGAGAACAGGGATGGGGACGTGGTGGCCCATTCTTCATAGACAACAACGGAGGCCGAGTGGTGGCGCCATTCTTCATAGAGAATTCAAGGGGGTAGTGGTCGCCATTCCTTCAAATAGACCACAAGTGAGGGAGTGGGGTGGCCATCTCCTGTCATGTACAACAAGGAGGCGAGGGTGGCCATTCTTCTTAAGAACCAAGGAGGGAGTGGCTGGCCATTCTTCCAATAGAGAACAAGGAGGGAGTGGTGGCGCATTCTTCATAGAGACCAGAGGAGGGAGTGTGGCCTATGCTTCATAGCCGAACAAGGAGGAGAGTGGTGGCCAATCTTCATAGAGAAATAAGGGGGGAGGTGGCACTTCTTCTATAGAGAACAGAGGAGCGGAGTGGTGGCCATGTCTTCATAGAGACAGGAGGCGAGTGGCCTACCGGCCACGTTCACCCCATAGAGAACAATGGAGGGAGTGGTGGGCCATTCTTTCAAGAGAACAAGGAGGGAGCTGGTGGCCCATGTATTCATAGAGAACAAGAGGGAGTGGTGGGCCATTCGTCACTAGGACCAAGGAGGGATGTGGTTGTCGCATTCTTCCAATAGACAACAGGGAGGAGTGGTGCGCCATTTCTTCATCAAGAGAACAAGGAGGGAGTGGTGGCCTATTTCTTCACTAGAGAAAACATGGAGGGAGTGGTGGCCTTATTGTCTTCTACATAGACGACAAGGCGGGAGTGTGGCCTATCTTACGATAAGGAATGAAGGGGGGAGTGTGGCCATTTGCTTCATAGACAGACGAGGAGGAGTGGTGGGCCATTCTTCATGTACAACAAGGACAGGGTAGTGGTGGTCCATCTGTCTTCTTATAGAGGAACAGGAGGTAGGCGAGGTCGGTGCCATATTCTGTCATAGAGAACAAGGAAGGGAAGTGGTGGCCATTCTTCATAGAGAACAAGGTAGGGACGTGGTGGCCATTCTCATAGAGAACAAGGAGGGAGTGGTGGCCATTCTTCATAGAGATAAGGGGGGAGTGGTGGCATACCCTACTTACCAAGGACCAACACAGCAGAGGCAGTCGAGTGGCCATGACCCATCTAACCACTCACAGCGTAACCAACAAAGGCGAGGGGACTAGGCTATTGCCGCCATTCTCCTCCGCAGAACACCGCAAGGCGAACTAGGTGGGCATTTCTTCATAGAGAACCAGGAGGGTAGTGGTGCATTCTTCAGCCAACACACACACACCATCACACAACACACACAAAGCCAAACTGACATTTTACTCCTGAGGTGTGACCTGTTACAAACCCTCTACAAACATTGGATTATATTATTTGACCCACGGCTAACAGCCGCAGAGGACTCGGTTCGCCTCTTGGGGTTTTGCTCTACATCTGCATTGGTTTTGATGCTGGGTTTACTGTAATAACTGCAGCGACTTGTGACATCTGCTGATGTAAACATCGATCTTTATAAAATACATTTGATTTGATGCTAGTATGTTGCAGTATGGTCGAATCAAAGTGTAGAGTTGCTGTAGAACTGTACACTGAAACATACATACTGAGTAAGTATAAACACAGTAGTGGTACTTTATATATCCTGACAGGTAATGGAGCTGAGGTGGTTTTATATGAGGCTATTCCTTCTACGCTGTCAGAGACTTACAGCCACCCAGGTCATAGACTGTTTCTCTCTTGCTACTGCACAGCAAGCGGTACCAGAGCGCCAAGTCCCAGGACCAAAAGGTTTCTTACACGCTTCTACCCAATCCATAAGACTGCCTGAAACATTTAACAAGATGGCCACAGCGGTACCTATTTACATTGACCCTCGCCCTCCATTTATTTTGTACACTGTTGCTACTCACTGTTTATTATCTGTGCGTAGTCACTTGACCCCCACCTACAAATGACCTCTAACCTGTAACTGTAAATATGTTTCGTTAACTCTTGCTTGAACTGCGGCTGTTGGGTTTAAGGTCTTGTGTCAGCATTTCACAGTAAGGGCTTACACTTGTTGTAATTCGCGGCATGTGACAACTAAGGTTTGATTTGATTTGATACTAGTATACAGCGCTAGTGTACTATATATACTATGATATATGGAGCTGAGGTTACAGAGCATACTGTATACAGGTAGTGTACTACGTATAGGTCTCTCGTTTGACCTTTTTCCGAATTTTGGATTAAAGTTTTTTTTTTGTTGGTACACCTGTATTTGGGGAGTTTCTCCCATTCTTTCTCTGCAGATCCTTCAAGCTCTGTCAGGTTGGATGGGGAGCGTTGATGCACAGCTATTTTCAGGTCTCTACAGAGGTGGTCCTCGGGTTCAAATCACTGGGCACAATGGACGCGCTACACACACACATCGCCACTCACCGCACACACCACTCTTCATCAGAACCTACAGTATGTACTGTACCGAACTGTTGTGTAGTTCAACAGTATTGGTAGGACGAGTAGATCAGCATGTGGTAAAACAATTGTATTCGGTCTGTCGTCTGTCTGTCTGTCTGTCTGTCTGTCTGTCTGTCTGTCTGTCTGTCTGTCTGTGCTGTCTGGTCTGTCTGTCTGTCTGTCCTGTCGCTGCTGCCTGCTGCCTGCCTGCCTGCGCCTGGCCTGCTGCCTGTCTGTCTGATCTGGTCTGTCTGTCTGTCTGTCTGTCTGTCTGTCTTGCTGCCTGCCTGCCTGCCTTGCCTGACATGCTGCCTGCTGTCGTCTCGTCGCTGTTGTTCGGAGAGCTTGTGAGAAGTGTGCTTTAGAGGGTTCATGGGGAATGAATGTTGTGAAGACTTAACATCCTAGGTACATTTAAGCGAGTGGAGGTGTAAGAGCTAGGAGGTGATGAGAGGCCTACAATTGGTGGGAGGTGATGAGAGGCCTACGATGGAGGTGCAGGAGAGGCTACAGTGGAAGGTGTGAAACCTGCAGATAATTGAACTATAGTGGAGGCTGGATTGAAGAGGTTCCTACAGTGGAGGTGATGAGAGAACTATAGATGGGGGGAATGAGAGGCTTACAGTGGAGGTGATGAGAAGAACTATAACGTGGAGGTGATGAGAAACTATAGTGGAGGTGATGAGAGGCTCTACAGTGGAGGTGGATGAGAGGCCTACAGTGGAGGTGATGAGAGAACTATAGTTTGGAGGTGATAGAGAGCCCTACAGTGGAGGTGATGAGAGGCTACAGTGGAGGTGGATGAGAGAACTATAAAGATGGAGGAGATGCGAGGGCCTCAGTGGAGGTGATGAGCAGAACTACTAGTGGAGGTGATGAGAGGCTACACAGTGGAGGTGATGAGAGAACTATAGTGGAGGTTGATGAGAAGGCCACAGTGGAGGTGATGAGAGAACTACGATGGCGGTGTTGATGAGAAACTATAGTGGAGGTGATGAGAGGCCTAACAGTGAGAGGTGATGAGAGAACTTATAGTGGAGGTGATAGAAGAGGCCTACAGTGGGAGGTGTATGTAGAAGCCTACAGTGGAGGTGATGAGAACTATAGTGGAGGTAGGATGAAGAGCGCTACAGTGGAGGTGATGAGAGGCTACGTGGAGGTGTGAGAGGCCTACAGTGGAGGTGATGAAGAGAACTATAGGTGGAGGTGAGAGAGAACTATAGTGGAGGTGATGAGAGGCCTAGGAGTGGAGGGATGAGAGACACTATAGTGGGAGAGGTGATGAGAGGCCTAAGTGGAGGTGATGAAGAACTATAGTGGAGGTGAGAGAGGCTACAGTGGAGGTGATGAAGAGACTACAGTGGAGGTGATGAGAAGAACTATAGTGGAGGTGATGAGAGGCCTACAGTGTGGTGATGAGAGAACTATATGGAGTGATGAGAGGCATACAGGTGGAGGTGATGAGAAGAATATAGTGGAGGTGATCAGAGCAGGCCTACAGTGGAGGTGCATGAGAGGCCTCCAGTGGAGGTGATGAGAGCATATAGTGGAGTGTGATGAGAAGGCCTACAGTGGAGGTGATGAGAGGTCTCACAAGTGTGGAGATAGTAGCGAGGCTTTATAATCAGTCCTAACACGGCAGCCCTCAGAGCCCTACAGGTGGAATGATGAGAGGTTACAGTGGTAGATGATGAGCAGGCCTACAGTGGGTGATGAGAATGCTACGTGGAGCGTCAGTGATTGAATGAGAAAACTATAGTGGAGGTGATGACTAAGTGAGAGGGCTCAGTGGAGGTGATGAGAGGCCTACAGTGGAGGTGATGGCAGAGTGGAAGTAAAGTCACAGTGAGGATGGACTAGGAGTGTAGAGGCCTACAGTGGAGATGATGGAGAACAAGTGGGGTGATGAGAGACGCTATAGTGGAGGGGCTA
>NW_019942653.1:330231-337226 GCF_002910315.2 Salvelinus sp. IW2-2015 | reverse complement strand
GCCTACAGTGGAGGTGATGAGTCCAAAACAATCCCTCACTACCCCACCCCTCAGTCCAAACAATCATGCAAAACTACAAATCCCTGCAAGCTCCTGCACGTCATCTCTAGCTGACAACTTTTGTCAATAGGGGGCGCCATTTTGACTTTGTAAAAATTCGTTCCAAATTAAAACTGCTCGTACTCAATTCTTGCTCGTACAATAGTCATATTATTATACTATTGGATAGAAAACACTCTCTAGTATTCTAAAACCGGTTTGAAATTAATCTGTGAGTAAAACAGAACTCAAGTTGCAGCAAACTTCCTGTCGCAGAGAGTAAAAAAATCTGAAATCGGGCACACTCTGTTCCAGGTCGAGTTTATTAATTTGCATGAATCTATGAGTCGACATGCACTGCATACGATTTCCCCTAGATGTCAGTAAGCAGTGAGAATTGGAATGGGTGCTAGGTAGATCTGAGGCCGTATAAAAAGCTCGTGAACCGGGGGTGCACTCTTTTCAACGTCGTCTGACGCAAGACAGACCTCAGGATGGCATTCTGAAAAGCTCTCGTTATAGCGCTTAGATATATCCGGCTCTGATTTTATCGATATAGGGTTAAAAACATCATAATGTACGTTATTTTAAACCGAGGTATATCAGTTATATCAGGTATATTGCGATTTTCTGAATTTTCTTTGTGCTGCGTTATGAAGAGTTGGACACGTCTGCCACATAGCTAATGTTTGCTGCTAATCCTAAGTGAAGACGACAATCTACAACGCAGCAACGATGATTCTGGACAAAGACAACTTGCACAAGATTCTGATGGAAGCTCATCAAATAGTAAGAACTAATTATATGCTGTTAATTCGTAATTCTGTTGAAAAATGTTAAACTATAATTCGCCATTAATTTCGGCACGTCTCGCTGTAGACGGCACGTGTATGTCGTAGTAACGTTAATTTTTAAAATCTACACACGGTTGCATTAAGAACTAATGTATCTTTCATTTGCCTGTCCAACCTGTATTTTTTAGTCAAGTTTATGATTAGTTATTGATTAGATTAGGTGCTCTCCCAAGATTTCCCCAGACATTTTGTTTGAATGTTGGCTACTATCACATTGTATACCACGATTTGTGCCACTTAAATATGCACATTTTCGAACAAACTCTATAGGACTGTCATCTGAAGAAGTTTGAGAAAGGTTAGTGAAAAAATCAATAATCTTTTTCTGGTTTATGCTATCGCTAACGTTATGTTGAATGAATGGGCTGTGTGGTAGGCTATTGTAGTAAGCTAATATAATGCCATATTGTGTTTTTTCGCTGTAAAAACACTAAAAAATCTGAAATATGGTGGTGATTCACAAGATCTTTGTCTTTCATGTCTGTACACTGTGTATTTTCATAAATGTTTTATGATGAGTATTTAGGGTAATTCACGTTGCTCTCTGTAGTTTATTCTAGTTGCTTTGGTGGAGTTGTGATGGTGGCTGCAAATATAAAACTATGATTTTTACCTAAATATGCACATTTTCGAACAAACATATGCTATACAATAAATATGTTATCAGACTGTCATCTGATGAAAGTTGTTCTTGTTGTAGTGACTATTTTTATCTTTATTGGTCGAATTTTGTGATAGCTACCTATGCAGGAAAAAAATGGTGGAGAAAAAAAAGTTCTGTCTTTTGCTATCGTGTTACGCTAATAGAAATACATATTGTGTCTTCCCTGTAAACATTTTAAAAAATCAGAAATGATGGCTGGATTCACAAGATGTGTATCTTCATTTGGTGTCTTGGACTTGTGATTTCATGAAACAGTTTATTATATGATATCCCGTTCGCTTTAGGCTAGGCTATGCTAGTCAGCTTTTTTGATGGGGGATCCCGGATCCGGGTTTGTGACTCGTTAGAGTTAACCAGGTATTGTGTTAATTTAAAACTTGCACAAGACAGTTCACAGAATTGTAAATTTATAAGAAAGGTTGCTATTTATCATTACTACTTTTTGCTAACATTAGATAGTTCATCCAGAGATTCTTACCTTTGCCTCAATTTGACAGTCTAGTCCAGATCATCATGGTATTTTTAGTTCTTTATGATAGCGTGTGTGTGTGTGTGTGTGTGTGTGTGTGTGTTGTGGTGGTGTGGGTGCTGTGTGGTGTGTGTGTGTGTGGTGTGTGTGTGTGTGGTGCGTTGTGTGTGTGTGTGTGTGTGTAGTGTGTAGTGTGTAGTTGTGTGTAGTGTGTGTGTGATGGAATCACACAAGCCTGTTTACCTAGCTGCTCTGTGTCCGGTGGGATGATGCTTTTTCAGTGGAGCCATCAGGCGCATATTTTAAAGTATTCTTCGTTCCTTCAATGACCATAAACGGCAGAACACTTCAAATCCTCTTCTTTCCTCTGACAGGCTTCTTTTATAACAGACCCGCTCAATAGAAGAGCCAAGATGGAAAGAATGTCTGCACAATCACAGGCTGAGGATTGGGAATACACTCACAGACCTAGAGAAAGAGGGGGAGATGGAGTTGGAAGGGGATGGAGAGAGAGCGAGAGAGAGAGAGGGAGAGAGATGTTGTTCATAAATTGCATTGCAAGGGATGCGTTTGAAAGCTCCTCATCTCATTCCAGTCAACAAAACAATAAACAAAGTAGCTGTCTGGCGAATCTAGTGGCGCTGTTTCCCCTAAAATGCGGATTCCATCTTCAAGGGACTGATGTTAATGACATGGAGTTTGGGAATATTTTCGGTGTATCCCCTAAAAACAAACTATTGAAACTACAGCGCCTTCAGAAAGATTCACACCCCTTGACTTTTATTACACCATTTTGTGTTGTTACAGCCTGAAGTCAAAAATGGATAAAATATATATTTTTCTATCCATCTACACACAATGCACCCATAATGAATAGTGAAAACATATATTTGAAATGTTTGATAATTTATTGAAAAATGAATACAGAAATATCTAATTACATAAGTACTCCCACACCCCTTTGCTATACAGTCCACATTTAGCTCAGGTGCATCCAATTTCCTTGATCATCTTGATATGTCACGTACAACTCTTGATTGGAGTACACCTGTGGCCAAATCAATTATTTGGATATGATTTAGAAAGAACACACCTGTCTATATAAGGCCCACAGGTTGGGAGTCCAAGGAACTGTTCATAGATCTTCTGAGATAGAATTGTGATGAGACACATACAGTTGAAGTCGGAAGTTTACATACACTTAGGTTGGATTCATTAAAAGTATTTTTCGACCCCTGCCACAAAATATCTGTTAAACAAACTATAGTTTTGGGAAGTTGGTTAGACAGTCTACTTTGTGCGTGAACACAGACATTTTCGCCAACAACAGACAGATTATTCACTTAGTTAAAAGCTTGGTCGCAAATGGGTCTTCCAAATGAACAATACCCCAAGCATACTTCACAAGTTGTGTCAAATGGCTTAAGACAACCAAATCAAGGTATTGGAGTGCCATCACAAAGCCCTACCTCAATCCTATAGAAAATGTTTTTGCAGAACTGAGAAAAGCGTGTGCGAGCAAGGAGGCCTACAAACCTGACTCAGTTACACCTGCTCTGTCAAGAGGAATGGGACAAAATTCACCCAACGTATTGTGGAAGCTTGTGGAAGGCTATCCGAAACGTTTGACCCAAGGTTAAACAATTTTAAGGCAATGCTACCAAATACGATTTAAGTTCATGTAAACTTCTGACCCACTGGAATTGATGAAAGAAATTAAAGGTGAAATAAGTAATCTCTCTGCTATTTATTCCTGACATTTCACATTCTTAAAATAATAGTGGTGATCAATAACTGACAGAAGACAGGCAATTTTTATTCAAGTTAAATGTCAGAAATGTGAAAAACTGAGTTTAAATGTATTTGGCTAAAGTTATGTAAACTTATTCCGACTTCAACTGTATATATCTCGGGAAGGGTATAAAACAATTTCTATAGTGTCGAAAATGTCCAAGAGCGCAGAGTTCTCCATCCTTGGAATGAAAAAATATGGATCTTACCCAGTCTCTGCCTAGAGCTGATCATGTAGATGTGGAAACATCAAGCTAAGGGGATGCTTTTCAGCGACAGGGACTGGAGGACTGCGTAAGATAGAGGAACAGATGAATGGAGACAAATACCAGGCAAATCCTTGATGAGATCTAGGGGCGAAAAAACGCATACCTATTTAGGCGATGGTGCTGGGCTAGCGGGTAGAAACACTTAAAAAATAAAGAGAAGCCGATGGAGGAGCTCAATGCAAAATATTCTATGTCCAATGTTTTGACAGACAAAGCTGTTCTTCATCAGGGTCCTTGATGAGAACCTTGCTTCAGAGTCCATAATACTTAACTGGAGGGAGATGTACCTTCCACCTGAACAATGACCAGGCATACGGCGCAGAACTGGCTTGCAGAACAAAGTGAATGTGGAAAGCTCTTGAGGTGGCCCAGCTCATAAGCCCAGAACTTTTAGTCTTATGAGGATACAAATCTGTGGGAAGACCTGTGAGATTGCTGTTTATCACCAGCTAACTTAACAGAGTTGAGAAAAATCTACATGCAAGGAAGAATGGGACCAAATAATCCCAAATCTAGATGTTGCCAAAGCTGATACAGACATACCGAAGGTCAACGCTTTAATGACCGCCATAAGACATTTATAACAACGTATTGACATCAGGCGGTGTGATATAGTTAGCAATTACATTATTTCTCTATTTAATTTTCAATAATTGCAAACATTCTTCAAAACATGCATTCACTTTGTCCTTATTGGGTATGTGTGTAGATGGTGCAAAATTTTTCTTATATAATTCACAGCTACACGACAAAATGTGGGATAAGTCAGGGTATGAATACTTTCGGAAGCCTCTTTATATGGGTCAACCGCTCCTTCAGTTTGACTGGGCCATGACAATTGTGTTCACGTAATCATAGCAGCAAATGGTTCGCACGTTCTCCACTCTCCACTACAAAGTGTGAAAATCCTCATCTATATAAACATACGATTATTAATCGGCCATCAGAGCCTCAGAGCCACGCATTTCTCTGAGTGGAGGTGCTGAGAGGCCTACAGTGGAGATGATGAGAGAACTATAGTGGAGGTGATGAGAGGTCTACAGTGGAGGTGATGAGAGAACTATAGTGGAGGTGATGAGAGGCCTACAGTGGAGATGATGAGAGGGCTTTATAATCAGTCCTACACGGCACCCTACAGAGCCCTACAGTGGAGGTGTCATAATACCCATAAAACCTAGCGGTGACTTATCAATATATTCGTCTCAATTCACTCTCAGATTGGAAAATGCTAATTAGCATCAACGTTGACATCATGCAAAACTACAAATCCCTGCAAGCTCCTGCACGTCATCTCTAGCTGACACCTTTGTTAACAGGTATTGTGTTCATTTAAAACTTGCACAAGACAGTTCACAGAATTGTACATTTAAAGAAATGTTGCCTATTTATTCATTACTACTTTTTGCTAACATTAGATAGTTAATCCAGAGATTCTTACCTTTGCCTCAATTTTACAGTCTAGTCCAGATCATCATGGTATGGTATTTGTAGTTCTTTATGATAGCCACATTAGCAGCTAATTAGCATTTCATACATACAAATATATTGATAAAAGTCAACTTGTCCTAGAGAAATTTACACAGTTATTAAACCTCACGCCAGTGTAAACCTACATGAAACACAGACCTTAATTTAAGTGTTTATCATATCCCCTATGGGAAAAATAAATGGTGGAATAACAATTGGAACCCTTTCCCTGTTGGACCTGTAGGTGTTCTGGGTAGTAACTCATACTATGGTCTATTTGATGGTAACAGCGTTCACTGTTGCCCCTAGTGGCCTGTGTGGAAGGCATCTCCTGACGTCCTGGGGACCTGTAGGTGTTCTGGGTAGTAACTCATACTGTGGTCTATTTGATGGTAACAACGTTCACTGTTGCCCCTAGTGGCCTGTGTGGGAGGCATCTCCTGACGTCCTGAGGACCTGTACAAACGTCTGCTACTGCAGTGGATCTGGTGTGACCTGACTGGTTAACAACCGGATCTCCTGGATCATGTAACACACTTACTGGCTCTGTGTGTGTGTGTGTGTGTGTGTGTGTGTGTGTGTGTGTGTGTGTGTGTGTGTGTGTGTGTGTGTGTGTGTTGTGTGTGTGTGTGTGTGTGTGTGTTGTGGTGTGTGTGTGTGTGTGGTGGTGTGTGTGTGTGTGTGTGTGTGTGTGTAGTGTGTGTTGTGTGTGTTTGTGTTGTTTGTGTGTGTGTGTGTGTGTGTGTGGTAGTGTGTGTGTGTGTGTGTAGTGTGTGTGTGTAGTGTGTATGTGTGTGTGTAGTTGTGTGTGTATGGATTCATATCACAAGCCTGTCTACCTAGCTGCTCTGTCTCTGTGGATGATGGTTTTTTCGAGTGGAGCAATAAGCAGCATATTTTAAAGTATCTTCGTTTCTTCAATGACCATAACGGCAGAAACACTTCAAATCTCTTCTTTTCCTCTGACAGGCTTCTTTTTAACAGGGACCCGCTCAATAGAGAGAGCCAAGATGGAAAGAATGTCTGCACAAATCACAGGCTGAGGATTGGAATACACTCACAGACCTAAGAGAAGAGGGGGGAGATGGAGTTGGAAAGGGGATGGAGAGAGAGAGCGAGAGAGAGAGGGAGAGAGATGTGTTTCATAAATTGCATTGCAGGGATGCGTTTGGAAGCTCCTCATCTCATTTCCAGTCAACACAAATAAACAAAGTAGGTGTCTGGCGAACAGTGGCGCTGTTTCCCCTAAATGCGGATTCCATCTTCAAGGGGAACTGATGTTATGACATGGAGTTGGGGAATATTTTCGGTGTATCTCCTAAAAACGAACTATATGAACTACAGCGCCTTCTGAAAGTATTCAAACCCCTTGACTTGTATTACCATTTTGTTATTGTTACAGCCTGAAGTCAAAATGAATTCAATATATATATTTTTCTCCT
>NW_019942653.1:327297-330206 GCF_002910315.2 Salvelinus sp. IW2-2015 | reverse complement strand
TCGAGTGGAGCCATCAGCAGCAATTTTAAAGTATCTTCGTTTCCTTCAATGACCATAACGGCAGAAACACTTCAAATCCTCTTCTTTTCCTCTGACAGGCTTCTTTTTAACAGGGACCCGCTCAATAGAAGAGCCAAGATGGAAAGAATGTCTGCAACAATCACAGGCTGAGGATGTGAATACACTCACAGACCCTAGAGAAAGAGGGGGGAGATGGAGTTGGAAAGGGGATGGAGAGAGAGCGAGAGAGAGAGAGGGAGAGAGATGTTGTTCATAATTGCATTGCAGGGATGCGTTTGGAAGCTCCTCATCTCATTTCCAGTCAACAAAACAATAACAAAGTAGGCTGTCTGGCGAACAGTGGCGCTGTTTCCCCTAAATGCGGATTCCATCTTCAAGGGGAACTGATGTTATGACATGGAGTTGGGAATATTTCGGTGTATCTCCTAAAAAACGAACTATATGAAACTACAGCGCCTTCTGAAAGTATTCAAACCCCTTGACTTGTATTCCACATTTTGTTATTGTTACAGCCTGAAGTCAAAATGAATTCAATAATATATTTTTCTCCTCCATCTACACACAATGCACCCATAATGAAATAGTGAAAACATATATTTTTTTAAATGTTTGATAATTTATTGAAAATGAAATACAGAAATATCTAATTTACATAAGTACTCCCACACCTCTTTGCTATAACAGTCCACATTTAGCTCAGGTGCATCCAATTTCCTTTGATCATCCTTGATATGTCACTACAACTTGATTGGAGTACACCTGTGGCCAAATCAATTATTTGGACATGATTTAGAAAAAACACACCTGTCATATAAGGTCCCACAGCTGGGAGTCCAAGGAACTGTTCATAGAGCTCTGAGATAGAATTGTGATGAGACACATACAGTTGAAGTCGGAAGTTTACATACACTTAGGTTGGATTCATTAAAAGTCATTTTTCGACCCCTCCACAAATATCTTGTTAACAAACTATAGTTTTGGGAAGTTGGTTAGGACATCTACTTTGTGTATGACACAAGTAAATTTTCCAACAACAGACAGATTATTTCACTTAGTTAAAGCTTGCGTCGCAAATGGGTCTTCCAAATGGACAATGCCCCAAGCATACTTCCAAAGTTGTGTCAAAATGGCTTAAGGACAACAAAGTCAAGGTATTGGAGTGGCCATCACAAAGCCCTGACCTCAATCCTATAGAAAATGTTTGGGCAGAACTGAAAAAGCGTGTGCGAGCAAGGAGGCCTACAAACCTGACTCAGTTACACCAGCTCTGTCAAGAGGAATGGGACAAAATCCCCCAACGTATTGTGGGGAGCTTGTGGAAGGCTACCCGAAACGTTTGACCCAAGTTAAACAATTTAAAGGCAATGCTACCAAATACTAATTAGTGTCATGTAAACTTCTGACCCACTGGGAATGTGATGAAAGAAATAAAAGCTGAAATAAGTATTCTCTCTGCTATTATTCTGACATTTCACATTCTTAAAATAAATTGGTGATCCTAACTGACCTAAGAGAGGAATTTTTATTCGGATTAAATGTCAGGAATTGTGAAAAACTGAGTTTAAATGTATTTGGCTAAGGTGTATGTAAACTTCCGACTTCAACTGTATATATCTGGGGAAGGGTATAAAACAATTTCTATAGTGTCYAAAATGTCCAAGAGCGCAGAGTTCTCCATCCTTGGGAAATTGAAAAAATATGGATCTACCCAGTCTCTGCCTAGAGCTGATCATGTAAGATGGTGGAAACATCAAGCTAAGGGGATGCTTTTCAGCAGCAGGGACTGGAGGACTGGTAAGGATAGAGGGAACAATGAATGGAGACAAATACAGGCAAATCCTTGATGAGATCTAGGGGCGAAAGAAACGCACACCTATTTAGGCGAGGTGCTGGCTAGCGGAGTAGAACACTTTAAAAAATAAAGGAGAGCCGATGGAGGAGCTCAGATGCAAAAAATATTTATGTCCAATGTTTTGACAGACAAGCTGTCTTCATCAGGGTCCTTGATGAGAACCTGCTTCAGAGTCCAAATAACCTTAGACTGGGGGGAAGATGTACGTTCCAACTGAACAATGACCCCATGCATACGGCCAAAGGAATGGCTTCAGAACAAGAATGTGAAAGTCTTTGAGTGGCCCAGCCAAAGCCCAGACTTTTAATCATATAGAAAATCTGTGGAAAGACTTGAAGATTGCTGTTTATCACCAGCTAACTTAACAGAGTTTGAGAAAATCTGCAAGGAAGAATGGGACAAAAATCCCCAAATCTAGATGTGCAAAGCTGATACAGACATATCGAAGGCTCAACGCTTTAATGACCGCCAAAGGAACTTATACAAAGTATTGACTCAGGGGTGTGAATAGTTATGCAAATTACATATTTCTCTATTTAATTTTCAATACATTTGCAAACATTTCTTAAAACATGTATTCACTTTGTCCTTATTGGGTATTGTGTGTAGATGGGTGCAAATTATTTTTTTATATAATTCAGGCAGTAACACGACAAAATGTGGGATAAGTCAAGGGGTATGAATACTTTCMGAAGCCTCTGTATATGGGGTCACGGCTCCCTTCAGTTTGACTGGGCATGACAATTGTGTTCAGCTATCATAGCAGCAAATGGGTTCGCACTTCTCCACTCTGCCAGCTAAAAGTGTGAAATCCTCATTATAACATACATTATTAACGCATCAGAGCCATCAGAGCCACCATTCTCTGAAGGTAATGCGAATAGGAAGAACCCCTTCAAAAGAACAACATCTTTCAAAATTATGTTTTACCACTAAATTGATGGGCCTCTCCAATTGGATGTGTCGGTAGCAGCTGTATCTTACAGAAAAATGGTTACTTTGGATTTATCTCCCCTCAGGATAGGCTCAGATTAAT
>NW_019942653.1:318929-325553 GCF_002910315.2 Salvelinus sp. IW2-2015 | reverse complement strand
TGGTTGCTGTCGGCTGGTCCTGGGGCTGGTTGCTGACAGGCTGGTCCTGGGGCTGGCTGCTGACAGGCTGGTCCTGGGCTGGCTGCTGACAGGCTGGTCCTGGGGCTGGCTGCTGACAGGCTGGTCCTGGGGGTGGCTGCTGACGGGCTGGTCCTGGGGGTGGCTGCTGACGGGCTGGTAAGTGTGGTAAGGAGCCACACATGCAAAGCTATTTATTTGTTGTGTCCCCTCCCCCAATTTGCACCTGGCTGGGGTAGTGTGTGGGAAATACAGATTTTTTTTTCAATGCATCGAAATAATGTATTGAAATGTAGTTTTGTAATAATGTATTGAAATAATGTTTTGTAATAATGTATTGTGATAACATGTGCAGGTTCACGCAAGACATTGTGTAGTTTCACACACTACAAAGGGTAAAGAGTGTGAGAAAAACTGGAGACCGGCAGACAGACAGACAGGTTCTTGGTACTATGTTGAAACAGCAGGCCCAGGAGGAGGAAGACAGAGTGAAGGCAACACAGCAAACCTTTTTGTTTAATTTTTACTTGTTTTCACCTACACACATACTTTCCCACACTTTTATTATGCTCGGGTCCAGTAGACCTGAACACCACATATATAATATAAGTGTGTAGGGGGTTCACAGTGTGCACTCAATGAAAAATGTGTTATTTTACATGTTCTTCACAGAAAATGAGCCGAGGCCAATGAGTCCTCAGGTTGAAAAAAGTATTAATTGTATAATTTTTCTTTAAGTCAAACATTGAAAATGGGTCCCAAACCACCACACAAGGGTTATGTATGCAGCATCCGTATGGTCTATTTCCGGCAGATGTAAATCATTTATTCCAAGCAACAATCTCCATTTCATTCACTTTTTATGAGTCCTTGGTGGCAGGCTGTTTGAGAGACAGAGCAGCAGCCTCCTACCTCCCTCTTTCCTACTCTGTTTTCACAATAAACTAACTCCATAATGGTTTTCTTCATCCCAGTCATTTTTGATCTGCTTTTAGTCACAGCTCGTAAAATACCACTCTGTGTTCAGACTGTTTTCCAAATCTGTGTGTCTCGGCTTTTTTTCTGCAACAGTCTATCAAGATTGTGGGAGTAATATGGAAATTTGCTGTTTGCTCTCTGCAGTGTTATTGAACTGAAGCTGCTCAATGATTCATGATGGCGTTTATCAAAAAACATGTATGACCTTTCAGTTAAATCCAAGGACAAAATCCCAGAGGCGAAACGACGGTATAGAAAACCTGCCAAACAACAGAAAAAAACAACAAAACAACAACAAACGTCCAAGTCACCGACAGCTACAGGAGTCAGCGACAGCTACAGGAGTCAGCGACAGCTACAGGAGTCACCGACAGCTACAGGAGTCACCGACAGCTACAGGAGTCAGCGACAGCTACAGGAGTCAGCGACAGCTACAGGAGTCACCGACAGCTACAGGAGTCACCGACAGCTACAGGAGTCAGCGACAGCTACAGGAGTCACCGACAGCTACAGGAGTCACCGACAGCTTACAGGAGTCACCGACGCTACAGGTCACCGACAGCTACAGGAGTCAGCGACGCTACAGGAGTCAGCGACAGCTACAGGAGTCACCGACAGCTACAGGAGTCAGCGACAGCTACAGGAGTCAGCGACAGCTACAGGAGTCACCGACAGCTACAGGAGTCACCGACAGAAGCTACAGGAGTCAGCGACAGCTACAGGAGTCACCGGACAGCTACAGGAGTCACCGACAGCTACAGGGTCACGACAGCTCAGGAGTCAGCGACAGCTACAGGAGTCAGCGACAGCTACATGAGTCAGCGACAGCTACAGGAGTCAGCGCAGCTACAGGAGACACCGACAGCTACAGGGTCAGCGACAGCTACAGGAGTCACCGACAGCTACAGGAGTCACCGACAGCTACAGGAGTCACCGACAGCTACAGGAGTCACCGACAGCTACAGGAGTCAGCGGCAGCTTTTGTTTCCATCCCAAATGACACTCTATTCCCTATATACAGTAGTGCACTACTTTTGACCAGAGCCCAATAGTTCCTGGTCAAATAGTTCACTAAATAGGAAATAGGGTGCATTTGTGCACAACCAGAAGCACTACTAAATGTTCCTTGATGGTGACCATTCCGGCTCAGCCAAGACCCACTGAAAGATCCACTGCTCTCATCTCTCACTATAATGTTATTACACAGTGTCGGTCTGGAGAACAGGAAGGGGAGGTTTAACAGTGTGGGCCTGGAGAACAGGAAGGGAAGGTTTAACAGTGTGGGCCTGGAGAGCAGGAAGGGGAGGTTTAACAGTGTGGCCTGGAGAGCAGGAAGGTACGGTTTAACAGTGTGGGCCTGGAGAACAGGAAGGGGAGGTTTAACAGTGTGGGCCTGGAGAACAGGAGGGAAGATTTAACAATGTGGGCCTGGAGAACAGGAAAGGAAGGTTTAATGGTGTGGGCCTGGAGAAAAGGAAGGGAAGGTTTAACAATGTGGGCCTGGAGAGCAGGAAGGGAAGGTTTAACAATGTGGGCCTGGAGAGCAGGAAGGGAAGGTTTAACCGTGTGGGCCTGGAGAGCAGGAGGGAAGATTTAACATTGTGGGCCTGGAGAACAGGAAGGGAAGGTTAATCACATGGAACAGTGTTCCTCCTGTACGCTCACTGTGAACAGCACCATGTAATCACATGGAACAGTGTTCCTCCTGTACTGCTCACTATGAACAGCACCATGTAATCACATGGAACAGTGTTCCTCCTGTACTGCTCACTATGAACAGCACCATGTAATCACATGGAACAGTGTTCCTCCTGTACTGCTCACTATGAACAGCACCATGTAATCACATGGAACAGTGTTCCTCCTGTACTGCTCACTATGAACAGCACCATGTAATCACATGGAACAGTGGTCTCCTGTACTGCTCACTATGAACAGCACCATGTAATCACATGGACTCCTGTATGCTCACTATGACACACATGTAACCATGGACAGTGTCCTCCTGTACTGCTCACTATGAACAGCACCATGTAATCAAATGGAACAGTGTTCTCCTGTACTGCTCACTATGAACAGCACCATGTAATCAAATGGAACAGTGTTCCTCCTGTACTACTACTATGAACAGCACCATGTAATCACATGGACTCCTGTTACTGCTCACTATGAAAGCACCATGTAATCACATGGACAGTGTTCCTCCTGTACTGCTCACTATGAACAGCACCATGTAATCACATGGAACAGTGTTCCTCCTGTACTGCTCACTATGAACAGCACCATGTTAATCACATGGAACAGTGTTCCTCCTGTACTGCTCACTATGAACAGCACCATGTAATCACATGGAACAGTGTTCCTCCTGTACTGCTCACTATGAACAGCACCATGTAATCACATGGAACAGTGTTCCTCCTGTACTGCTCACTATGAACAGCACCATGTATCACATGGAACAGTGTTCTCCTCTGTACTGCTCACTATGAACACACCATGTAATCACATGAACAGTGTTCCTCCTGTACTACTCACTATGAACAGCACCATGTAATCACATGGAACAGTGTTTCCTCCTGTACTGCTCACTATGAACAGCACCATGTAATCACATGGAACAGTGTTCCTCCTGTACTGCTCACTATGAACAGCACCATGTAATCACATGGAACAGTGGTCCTCCTGTACTGCTCACTATGAACAGCACCATGTAATCAATGGAAACAGTGTTCCTCCTGTACTGCTCACTATGAACAGCACCATGTAATCACATGGAACAGTGTTCCTCCTGTACTGCTCACTATGAACAGCACCATGTAATCACATGGAACAGTGTTCCTCCTGTACTGCTCACTATGAACAGCACCATGTAATCACATGGAACAGTGTTCCTCCTGTACTGCTCACTATGAACAGCACCATGTAATCACATGGAACAGTGTTCCTCCTGTACTGCTCACTATGAACAGCACCATGTAATCACATGGAACAGTGTTCCTCCTGTACTGCTCACTATGAACAGCACCATGTTATCACATGGAACAGTGTTCCTCCTGTACTGCTCACTATGAACAGCACCATGTAATCACATGGAACGGTGTTCCTCCTGTACTGCTCACTATGAACAGCACCATGTAATCCAATGGAAACAGTGTTCCTCCTGTACTGCTCACTATGAACAGCACCATGTAATCACATGGACTCCTGTACTGCTCACTATGAACAGCACCATGTAATCACATGGAACAGTGGTCCTCCTGTACTGCTCACTATGAACAGCACCATGTAATCAAATGGAACAGTGTTCCCTCCTGTACTGCTCACTATGAACAGCACCATGTAACCAAATGGAACAGTGTTCCTCCTGTACTACTCACTATGAACAGCACCATGTAATCACATGGACTCCTGTACTGCTCACTATGAACAGCACCATGTAATCCACTGGAACAGTGTTCCTCCTGTACTGCTCACTATGAACAGCACCATGTAATCACATGGAACAGTGTTCCTCCTGTACTGCTCACTATGACAGCACCGTGTAATCACATGGAACAGTGTTCCTCCTGTACTACTCACTATGAACAGCACCATGTAATCACATGGAACAGTGTTTCCTCCTGTACTGCTCACTATGAACAGCACCATGTAATCACATGGAAAAGTGTTCCTCCTGTACTGCTCACTATGAACAGCACCATGTAATCACATGGAACAGTGTTCCTCCTGTACTGCTCCTATGAACAGCACCATGTAATCACATGGAACAGTGTTCCTCCTGTACTGCTCACTATGAACAGCACCATGTAATCACATGGAACAGTGTTCCTCCTGTACTACTCACTATGAACAGCACCATGTAATCACATGGAACAGTGTTCCTCCTGTACTGCTCACTATGAACAGCACATGTAATCACATGGAACAGTGTTCTTCCTGTACTGCTCACTATGAACAGCACCATGTAATCACATGGAACAGTGTTCCTCCTGTACTGCTCACTATGAACAGCACCATGTAATCACATGGAACGGTGTTCCTCCTGTACTGCTCACTATGAACAGCACCATGTAATCACATGGAACAGTGTTTCTCTGTACTGCTCACTATGAACAGCACCATGTAATCACATGGAACAGTGTTCCTCCTGTACAGCTCAGTGTTCTGCCCGTCTATCCCATTTTTACATGTGATTACATGGTGCTGTTCATAGTGAGCAGTACAGGAGGAACACTGTTCCATGTGATTAACCTTCCCATCCTGCTCTCCAGGCCCACACTGTTAAACCTCCCCTTCCTGCTCTCCAGGCCCACACTGTTAAACCTTCCCTTCCTGTTCTCCAGGCCCACACTGTTAAACCTCCCCTTCCTGCTCTCCAGGCCCACACTGTGTAATAACATTATAGTGAGAGATGAGAGCAGTGGATCTTTCAGTGGTGGGCGGTGGGACCGGGTCTGGGCTGAGCCGGAATGGTCGCCATCAAGGAACATTTAGTAGTGCTTCTGGTTGTGCACAAATGGCACCCTATTTCCTATTTAGTGAACTATTTTTGACCAGGAACTATTGGGCTCTGGTCAAAAGTAGAGCACTACTGTATATAGGGAATAGAGTGCCATTTGGGATGGAAACAAAGGCTTCTGCTGACTCCTGTAGCGGTCGGTGACTCCTGTAGCTGTCGGTGACTTGGACGTTTTGTTGTTTGTTTGTTTTTTCTGTTTGTTGGCAGGTTTTTCTATACCGTCGTTTCGCCTCTTGGGATTTTGTCCTTGGATTTAACTGAAAGGTCATACATGTTTTTTGATAAACGCCATCATGAATCATTGAGCAGCTTCAGTTCAATAACACTTGCAGAYAGCAAACAGCAATTTCCCATATTACTCCCACAATCTTGATAGACTGTTTGCAGAAAAAAAGCCGAGACACACAGATTMGGAAAACAGTCTGTAACACAGAGGTGGTATTTTACGAGCTGTGACTAAAAGCAGATCAAAAATGACTGGGATGAAGAAAACCATTATGGAGTTAGTTTATTGTGAAAACAGAGTAGGAAAGAGGGAGGTAGGAGGCTGCTGCTCTGTCTCTCAAACAGCCTGCCACCAAGGACTCATAAAAWGTGAATGAAATGGAGATTGTGCTTGGAATAAATGATTTACATCTGCCGGGAATAGACCATACGGATGCTGCATACATAACCCTTGTGTGGTGTTTGGGTCTGTGGGACCCATTTTCAATGTTGACTTAAAGAAAAATTATACAATTAATACTTTTTTCAACCTGAGACTCATTGGCCTCGGCTCATTTTCTGTGAAGAACATGTAAAATAACACATTTTCATTGAGTGCACACTGTGAACCCCCCTACACACTTATATTACCCGGACCAGCCGTGTTCAGCAAGACAAGCCCAGGACCAGCCGTGTCAGCAGCCAGCCCCAGCGACCAGCCGCAGGCAGCCGCCCCAGGACCAAGCCCGTGCAGCAAGCCAGCCCAGGACCCAGCCTGTCAGCAGCCAGCCCCAGGACCAGCCTCAGGCAGCCAGCAAGCTTCAGCAAGCGCCCCAGGACCAGCCTCGTCAGCATACCAGCCCCAGACCCAGCCTGCAGCAACCAGGCCCAAGGACCAGGCTCTG
>NW_019942653.1:315441-318904 GCF_002910315.2 Salvelinus sp. IW2-2015 | reverse complement strand
TATATGTGGTGTTCATTACTTGGACCCGAGCATTAATAAAAAGTTGTGGTGAAAAGTATGTGTGTAGGTGAAAAACAAGTAAAAATTAAACAAAAAGGTTTCTGTGTTGCCTTCACTCTGTTCTTCCTCCCTCCCTGGGCCTGCTGTTTCAACATTAGTTACCAAGAACCTGTCTGTCTGTCTGCCGGTCTCCAGTTTTCTTCACACTCTTTTACCCTTTGAGTGTGTGCAAACACACAATGTCTTGCGTGAACCTGCACAATGTTTATTCACAATACATTATTACCAAAACATCTAGTTTCAAAACATATTACAAAACTACATTTCAATACATATTTCGATGGCATTGAAAAAAAAAATCTGTATTTTCCCACACACTACCCCAGCCAGTGCAAATTGGGAGGGACACAACAAATAAATAGAACTTGCATGTTGTGGCTCCTTTACCACACTTACCAGCCGTCAGGCAGCACCCCCAGGACCAGCCGGTTCAGCAAGCCAGCCCCAGGACCCAGCCGTGTCAGCAGCCAGCCCCAGCGACCAGCCGTGTCAGCAGCCAGCCCCAGGCACCAAGCCTGTCAGCAAAGCCAGCCCAGACAGCCTGTCAGCAACCAGCCCCAGACCGCCTGACAGCAACCAGCGTCAGCAACCAGCCCCAGGACCAGCTCGTCAGCAGCCAGCAGGAGGAGAAATATGGATGTCAAAAAATTGTGAAATTGAATGGTCTACTTGCCCAAGGAATGAGCCACCCTGCATGGATGCAACCAGGGCCGACGCGGATGGCGGTTACTCATGTGCAGGAAGTAAGTGTGAGTGATGTTGTTGCATGTGTGTATGTCTGACTCTCCTACCTTGGCCTGCTGTAACTATACAGTATATGTGTGTGAGTGAGATGAAGGTAAAATTCCTGAACTAAGTGTTTTCATCATTCTAGATTGCAGCCGGTAGCATCAAGAAGACGCGTTGGGATGGGTGTGGACCCAAGAAGGACAGGAAGTCACAGTACACATGCATCAAGTGCAATAAATACATTGACAACACACAGTAAAACTCTGTCCCTCATGTGGTGTGTAGACCGGCCTTCATTTGTGGGGGCTCATTCATAATTTCTATAAAATATTGTATATAAAATTTGTCCTTCCAATTTGTTCAGTTCAAAGCAGTAAACATCAATAGTAATGAAAACCTTGTTTCATTTATATTTGTTCAAGATAAACATGATTTACTCCACCTATGTCTAGACTATAATTGATTTTTAATTGCAAAAATCAGATTATATATTTTTTTAAACGAATAGMGCTTTATTGATAAATGTGATCTAGCTGAGGTAAATGGCAAATATTAACCATGTATGCTGTCTGTATTGCTTGTAATTTTTATAAGTCAACATCTAATTATTAAGAATTTTTACGTAAATTGTTATGGCTGTAATTTTTTTAAACCCAATAATGTTGTGGGTCCATCAGACCTGTGAACATTGGGTGAAAAACAAAAACATGAACACCACAAAAGGGTTAAAGGGATAGTTTGAGATTTTGTCCCTTTATCTACTTCCCCAGAGTCAGATGACCATTTGGATGCCATGTTATGTCTCCGTGTCCATTATGAAGGAAGTTGGAGGTAGTTTTGTGAACCAATGCTAACTAGCGTTAGCGTAATGACTGGATTTCTATAGGTATCTCATTGCGCTAACACTAGTTAGCATTGGTTCACGAAACTACTTCTAACTATCTTCATACTGAATAAAGAGACATAAAAAAATGGTATCCACAAGTTCATCGTATTCTGGGGAAGTAAATACAGAGCCTCATTGGCAAAATCCTGGAGTATCCCTTTAATGAGGAAGGTATGCTTGGGCAGAAGTCATCATGAAGGACATGGATGCTTCCAAAATGGCACTTCCCTATTACCTGCTGTACATAGTGCTCTACATAGTGCTCTACATAGTGCTCTACATAGTGCTCTACTTTTGATCGGAACCCTATGGGTAGTGCACCATAAAGGGAATAGAGTAGCGTTTGGGACGCAACCCGCGCAACCTACAGGTACCGAAAAAATAGAACAGGTGACCATTACTGCAGTGGGCCTCGTGATAATTACTTTATGATAATGTAGTGGGTCTCGTGATAATTACTTTATGATAATGTAGTGGGCCTCGTGATAATTACTTTATGATAATGTAGTGGGCTCGTGATAATTTATCTTTATGATAATTAGTGGGTCTCCTGATAAATTACTTTATGATCAATGTATGCGGTCGTTGTGATAATCTACTTTAGTGATAATGCTAGGTGCGGCCTCCGTGATTCTGATAATTAGTGCGCTGTTCGATGATACATGGACTTAGTGGGTCCAGTTAATACTTGTGATAATTAGCCTGTGATTTACTTGTGATAAGCTAAGTGGGTTAAATACTCTGATAAGTATGACTCCTTATACTATGTAATGTGTGGGCCTCGTGATAAATTACTTTCATGAATAAGTGTAGTGGTCCTTCGTGATAATTACGGCGCTGCATAATGTAGTGGGTCTAGTGATAACTTACTTTATGATAATTAGCTGGGGTCAATGTGATAATCTACGATTTCATGAAAATGGAAATCGCTTTCTTCATGGTCAGTGATACAAAATAAAAAATATATTATTTCCTTGTACCTTGAATTGAACCGAAAGTTATGCATGCAATGTCACTGTAAGGTATCACAGGTCATTAAACAGAATGAAATCCATTTACCAGGTAAGTTAGTATTAAGAAGAAGACTAGCGAGACCAACTCTGTTTGTTGTAGTGTAACCCACTAAAGGGAGCTTGGGTCGTCTCGCAAGGGTGTAATTTCCTAAGCTATAGCAGGGAGCTAGACTTTTTACAGCAAGCACCCAAGTAAAGTAGCAACGCTTGCTCCCAGACCTTCTAGGCGTTGCATGGTGACCTGAAGACAACAGCAAAGCATCTGCGAAACACTACACCAGGCAAGGGAGGTATTTCGCTTGGCCAACTAGAAGAGAGTAGAAGGTTAAATCATTGATCATGCGGCCATTCCTATAGAGTTTAATTTCTATGGCTGTGGCCTTTCACATAACACCGGCGCCACCAGGACCCCGAAAACAAAAACAAAGTTTACTCTATTTCCACTGGGGCGCCTTGGGGGGCCCATGCGCTCCCAAATGGCACCCCTATTCCTATGGAGCCTTGTCAAAAGTAGTGCAGCTACAATCAGGAAATAACATTATCAGCCTCTGTGTTCTGGCCAGTCGGCAAGAACACTAATTAGGATTGATAACTGAATAAGATCGCTCACCTTTGCTGGACAAACGGTCAGGGTGAAACCAACAAATCATCGCCAGACTTAATTAAATGGTCATCATTAAGGCCTCTACACCCGAGTCAGGCCTTCCCACAGCAAGCGCAGCACAACCGATCGTGGCCTCTTCATCTCAGCAGGGATAAACTGACTGGTAAAATG
>NW_019942653.1:307664-309713 GCF_002910315.2 Salvelinus sp. IW2-2015 | reverse complement strand
AGTGGCAGACGAGCAAAGACAGCGTGAGGGAGAGAAGGGATGAGAGGGACAGAGAGCATGAAGGAGGCAAAAAGAGACCATATACTATCAACGGTAAACAAGACCCAATTGACAGGACTGTGTTGGAAGTAACAAATATTTTAATTTACAAACCAGGGCAGCGAGGCCAGAGAACAAAACGAACAGGTCAAGGCAGGACAAGGTCGATAATCCAGAAGTAGCGCAAAGGCACAGGACCGGCCAGCAGGGCTACAGAGTTTCAAGGAACAGGCAAGGATCAAAACCAGATACGCACGAGAAAAAGAAGACTTGGGCAAAAGCCACAGGCGAGAACGAACCCTGGTACGTTGAACAAACAAGACAAACTGACACCAGCCCAGACAAGACAACCCAGGGATAAGTGGGGAAGATGCGGTGACCCACCTGCGAGGGAGGTGAGACAAGCACAAGGGACAGGTGAAACATATCAGGGCGGGACACATACAACTCAATAAGCACCTCTGAGATGGAACAGTAAATAACTTAGTCAAACGAAAGAACAAAGAGAGGGAGAACTGATAACTTGTAAGCACTGTAGGTCTCCTGCTGGGATGACGTCAGTGACAGGCTCTATGTTCTCATCAAGCTGTCACCACCAGAGGTTCTACGATAGAAGAGGAGGAACACACTTCTCTGACAACAGTAGCAACGGAGGAAGACAACAGAACATATGCTATTAAAACATTGTGGTTTATTACACAGAGATACTACAACATTCATTAATAGTGTAATGCCACTGTTTCCATCAACAGCACTGTCAGTAGTCGAGTTTAGTAAATATCTCAACAAGCTCCGCATTCAATATCACTAGGAGAAGAATACGTTATGGAGCTAACAGATGTGGATTTTAATTTGACCAGTATTATTGTAGTAACAATCCTCTGCCAGAGGAACAGGATTTTAATGTTTTGTCGATTATGTTGCTTGATGGGTAGTTCCTCTCAAGGTTTCTCCTTCCCACTTTCCTTATCTGGCACTTCTTCAACAATATAACATAACTTTATGACAAAGGCAGTAGTCCAACACTACAGTATGTGAATGACATTTCATTTAATCAAACATTACAACACATTCCCAGTGGCGGTCGGTGCCATTTWAGACGAGGGAGCATATTGGATTACTGTCATTCATATTCCGTTCACCCAGTTCAATGTAACACCGATAGGTTTAGGCTACTACATGGTACTCAAATGTTCTCTATGCCCATCATGAGGTTGCTACAACCTAGCCTATGAATCAAAGTGTACAATGTACGCTAGGTGCACAGGTGTCACATCCTGACCATAGAAAGCCTTTATTTTCTATGGTAGAGTAMGTCAGGGCGTGACTAGGGGGGTTAGTCTAGTTTATATTTTCTATGTGGGGTTTTAGTTTTTTTTTTCTATGTTGGTGTTTTAGTATAATTCCCAATTAGAGGCAGCTGGTTATCGTTGTCTCTAATTGGGGATCATACTTAAGTAGCATTTTTTCCTCCTGTGTGTTACTATTGTTAGGAGTTGGTGCACTTTTCACCTCTGTAGTCACGGTTTGTTCCTTTATTGTTTATTGCTATAGTTTCACTTCTTTAAAAAATGATGTGGAACTCTACATTCGCTGCACCTTGGTCCATCTCTACAAACGACCATGACAACAGGTCTAGATACATTTTAGTAATCAAGGTGACAGTGACACATTCAATACTGCCGTGTACACTCTTGCCTGCATCTCGCTGATCTAGGACTTAATCATTACTCCAACAGTTGCAAACAAGAGTTTCTATTGGACAAATGTATGTATGTTTTTCCCCATTTAGTTCAGTTTGCTTACGTTTAAGAAATGTTTTTCAACAGAAATCGGTGGAATGAATACACCCCTGATCACACGCGAACACAGTTCACTTTCATACCKGTGTTTGATTGTTGTATAGTTTCTTGTTGCATCTACGCACTCTCCTCCTCTCACCTTTACCCTTCGCTTGTGGACGTCAGTGCACAACACATCAGCTGTCTGTGATCAGGCAAAAAAAAACTT
>NW_019942653.1:293503-300106 GCF_002910315.2 Salvelinus sp. IW2-2015 | reverse complement strand
CTGGTCTCTCGCTCTCTACTCTCACTCCCTCTCTCTCTCCTTCTCTCTCTATCTCTCTCTCTCAATTCAAATCAATTCAATTTCAAGGGGCTTTATTGGCATGGGACAAATGTGTTAACATTGCCAAAGCAAGTGGAGGTAGATAATACACAAAAGTGAATTTAAACATCAAATTTAACAGTAAACAATACACATATCATGAAGTTCAAACAAGAAAGACATTACAAATGTCATATATTATATATATACAGTGTGTGAACCAATGTAACAAATTGGTAAAGCACAGCAAGTTTAAGAAAATAAATAAGCATAAATATGTGGTTTTTTTACAATGGTGTTTGTTCTTCACTGGTTGCCCTTTTCTTTGGTGGCAACAGGTTCACAAATCTTGCTGCTGTGATGATGGCACACTTGTGGAATTTCACCAGGTAGATATGAGAGAGAGAGACAGAGAGAGAGACAGAGAGAGAGAGAACATGAAATTCGACATACCAATTAGGATCTGGCTAAAAATACTTGAATCAGCTATAGAACCCATTACCCTTTATGGTTGTGAGGTCTGGGGTCTTTGCACCAACCAATAATTCACAAAATGGGACAAACACCAAATTGAGACTCCGCATGCAGAATACTGCAAAAAAACACCAAATAATGCATGCAGAGTAGAATTAGGCCGATACCCGCTAATTATCAAAATCCAGAAAATAAACATTAAATTCTACAACCACAATTCACAGGCTACATYCACACTGCCCACAAAATGAGGTGGAAACTGAGCTGCACTTCCTAACCCTCTGCCAAATGTATGACTATATTAGTGACACAWATTTCCCTGAGATTACACAGACCCACAAAGAGAGAGAGAGAGAGTGTGAGAGAGCGTGAGAGAGAGTGTGWGAGAGAGAGAGAGAGAGAGCGAGCGAGAGAGAGAAAGGGTTATGGTGGGGGCTTCATCATTTAGCAGGTCTTCCAGGCTCTAGCTKTGTTTATCCAGCAAAATGCAGATGCTGCTAATCAATCCTGCTCCTGCTCACTTATTTGGGTGTACTGGACCTACCTTTATTAAAGCTATCCATCACTGGGCATACTGAATCAATGGGAGGAAGACAGACTATAGCAATCTCAGCAGAGAGAGAAAGAGACACACACACACACACACACACACACACGCACACACACACACACACAGGGAGAATAGCAGCAGCTAGTCTGCTCTACACTACTACACTGGGGAAAGAGGGGTCAATGGAGCCAAACAATGTACAAAGATACACTACATGACCTAAGGTATGTGGACACATGCTCGTCCAACATCTCATTCCAAAATAATGGGCTTTAATATAGAGTTGGTCCCCGCTTTGCTGTTATAACAGCCTCCTCTCTTCTGGGAAGGCTTTACACTAGATGTTGGAACATTGCTGCGGGGACTTGCTTCCATTCAGCCGCAAGAGCATTAGTGAGGTCAGGCTCTGATGTTGGGCGATTAGGCCTGGCTCGCAGTCGGCGTTCCAATTCATCCCAAAGGTGTTCGATGGGGTTGAGGTCAGGGCTCTGTGCTGGCCAGTCAAGTTCTTCCTCGCCAATCTCAACAAACCATTTCTGTATGGACCTAGATTTGTGCACGGGGACATCGTCATGCTGAAAGAGCTAAGGGCCTTCCCCAAACTTCCCCAAAAAGTTGGAAGTACAGAATCTTCTAGAATATCATTGAATGTTGTAGCATTAATAGATTTCCCTTCACTGGAACTAAGGGGCCCGAACCTTGAAAACAGCCCCAGACCATTATTCCTCCTCCACCAAACTTTACAGTTGGCACTATGCATTGGAGCAGGTAGTGTTTTCCTGGCATCTGCCAAATCCAGATTTGTCAGTCGGACTGCCAGATGGTGAAGCGTGATTCATCACTCCAGAGAACGTGTTTCCACTGCTCCAGAGTGCAAGGGTGGCAAGCTTAAAARCACTTCAGCCGACGCTTGGCATTGTGCATGGTGATCTGTGGCTTGTGTGCGGCTGCTCGGCCATGGAAACCCAACAGTGCTGTTTCCAGAGTCAGTTTGGAACTCAGTAGTGAGAGTTGCAACCGAGGACGTTGAAAGTCACTGAACACTTCAGTAATTCCATTCTACTGCCAATGTTTGTCTATGGAGATTGCATGGCTGTGTGCTCAATTGTAAACGCCTGTCAGCAATGGCTGTGGCTGAAATAGCCGAATCCACTCATTTGAAGGGGTGTCCACAAACTTTTGTAAATATAGTGTACATTGACATTCAAAGTAAAACTAAATAAAATATATTATTTTTAAACTCATCCTATATTCTTAATTTAAAATGTCTTTATTTGTATGGCATGTTAAATGGAAACATTACATTAAACATTATTATTATTTTAAGACTTKATATTAAACTGTACCGTAGGATGATGTTTTACATACAGCTTGTAGCTAATGGTCAAATGTTCTCGTCCTTATTGACAGGCAGGTTGTTGATTGCTTTGCACTACGCTCTTTTTAATATTCAGATATGCAAGATGAAACTTCATCCTGGGGATACAGGCGTGAGCAGCCTCAAACACATCCCATCTGGAGGRTCCTTCCCTGYGACTGGGTCTGCGGTGCAGGGGGCCTACATCAACCACCATCCACAGCTGCTATACTGCATCACCCAGCCAGCCTCCCCTCCCAGGCTGACTGACACCGCCAGACGCTGTTTTTATCTCAATGTCAAATCATTTCTGGCTAACAATTAAGTACCTTATTGTGATTATTTTCGATAAAAAAATGGTCAAAAAAAAAACTAAAATAGCTTCTTAGATAAAAGCAATTTCTCGTACAATAATTTAGCTAGGACTGTCTGGGAGTGGTCTAAGTGAGAGGGCTAAATGGAGGAGCTTAATGGGAGGGATATGTTATTGGCAAAGAGGTTTGAAACTCTCTTTGTTATTGGTCTATTAACTTGTCTCTCACACCTTTCTCCTCACCCTGAGGGAACATCTAGATAACAAGGCCTGTTACATCTCCTCGACCCGAGGGAACATCTAGAGTAACAGCCTGCGGTTCAGTCTCCTCATCCCGAGGGAAATCTAGATAACAGCCTGGTTACATCTCCTCACCCTGAGGACGATCTATACGTACTTAGAGCGCTTGGTTACCATGTCATTCACCTGACGGGAAACATCTAGATAGACTAGCCCTTCGGTCACCTCTCCTCTACTATGAGGAACATTCTAGGATAACAGGCTCTGGATCTCCTAACACGCCTGACACAAAACACCTGTAATCTCCTGAGGGAACATTCTAGATAACAGCCTGGTTAACATCTCCTCACCCTGAGGGAACATCTAGATAACAGCCGCTAGGTTACATCTCCTCACCCGAGGACACATCTATGAAACACCTGAGTTACATTACATCTCCTCACCCTAGGGGACACATCATAGATAAAGGCCTGAGTAGCATCTCCTCACCCTGAGGGAACATCTAGATACACCCTCGGTACACTCTCCTCCCTCCTACCCCCTGACCGCCTGGACAACGTCTCTAGCCAATTATCTACAGCGCTTGGTCTTTACCCATCCTTCTTCTTCACCACCTCGTAGTTGGAACTCCCAGCAGCCTAACCAGACCTAAGTGACTACACGACTGTCAGACCTTTTCGCTCTTTGCTGCTGTTTTTGCTCCCTCCCATCTCTTCTTCCGCTTTCCTACCTTCTTTGTCCAGCCCCCTTCGGTGCCGGCCCACCACTAACATGATCCTTCGATGTATGTGTGTGACTGAAGGGACACAAAAACACCCTTAATTGTGCCGTTAGCAAGATTAGAGTTTTGCAAGGAATTTAATTATCAGACTAGCGCACTCAGCATGCACCCGATTGTTGCACGTGGAATCTACATGTAGCCAGATTACTATCATTCCTAGCTATCCGGATATTCTCCACACATCCTTCATCACCATAATTCGGAATCCCTGCTGCCCCGGATGCTTACTGGTGAGACACGGGATTCCCTGACGCGGTTTTGACAGGACAGCGTACATCACACCACAACACAGAAGCTCAACACCCGTTCGTCGTCACAGGCACTCAAGCCAGCACACCCCCACACACCACACACACACACACACACACACACACAGCACACACAACACACTTAACACACACAACACACACACACACACACTATCACATTTAAGCCACACAACAACACACACACAGCGACACACCACACAACACACGGACACACACAACACACACACACATTGACACGCATACCTCTTACAGTGGGACAGTGAGTAGAAAACGAGATCTGCCGCGGACTGAATTGTTGTAACGAGCAGCTTGGTCGTCTTCCTGCGCAGAGAAAACAAGCTAATTAATCGCGACATTCTCCCCCCAAATGATGCTTACAGATAGAAACACTGTACAGCTTCACATCCCGTCCACAACATCCATGCATCAATAGACACTCTACCATTTGGACATGGAGACAGAAAATGTAAGACATTGAATGACGAAAATTAAACTCTAGAACAGATACCTGTCATTTGAGCCATTCAGGGGAAGAATGGGTAGATAAGAATATTTATTACTGTTTATGTGGTGTGTGTGTTTGTGTGTGTGTGTGTGGTGTGTGTGTGTGTGTGTGTGTGTGTGGTGTGTGTGTGTGTGTTGTGTGTGTGTGTGTGTGTGTGTGTGTGTGTGTGTGTTTGGTCATGTGTGTAGTGTGTGTGTGTGTGTGTGTGTGTGTGTGTGTGTGTGTTATGGTGTGTGTGTGTGTGTGTGTGTTTTGTTTGTGTGCTTGCACGCCGCGTGTGTGTGTGTGCATCGTTGTTTGTTTGAACAGCACAGACTTTTCTTCCCAAACTTCCTTAGGATACAACATAAAGTCTAAATACCAGAGGGGAAGGGGATGAGAAACAAGTTTACGAATCACTGAGGAATGTAAATAAACGTATTTACCTCGGCCTGAAACTACACCTATGAATAATTCAAAACAGTCTTAAAATGGCCCACTATTTCCTATGAATGTTACTACGCCTCTGGTACAATGTATGCTTGCACTCATATAGGGAATAGAGTGCCATTTTAAGACACACATTATGAATATATTCCTCAAAACGGCTTTCCTAAAATTGTGCAAGTTTCTCTATAACGTATTCCTTGACTGTTCCTCTAATAAACCTACACAAGATGAGCTTCGCCACCACATTACACACCACCTAAATAAAGCGGGAAATATGTAGCAATACCTACCACAGCTTTTCTGTACTGTGACCACTGCAAATCGGGTTCATGTCAAAGGTGGTCCGGGTTGGCTGGGGAGGCGGAGGAGGAAGAGCAGGAGGAGGAGGAGGATGATAGGTTGGAAACGAGGGGTGTGGAAAAGGAGGAGGAGGGGGTGGAGAAGGTGGAGGAGGAGGTAGAGAAGGAGGAGGAGGAGGTAGAGAGGTAGAGAAGGGATGAGGAGGAGGTAGAAGAGGAGGAGGAGGAGGTAGAGAAGGAGGAGGAGGAGGAGGTAGAACATGAAGAGGAGGAGGTGGAGAAGGAGGAGGAGGTAGAAAAGGAGGATGAGGAGGTAGAGAAGGAGGAGGAGGTAGAGAAGGAGGATAAGGAGGAGGTAGAGAAGGAGGAGGAGGTAGAAAATGAGGAGGAGGAGGTGGAGAAGGAGGAGGAGGTAGAAAAGGAGGAGGAGGAGGTAGAGAAGGAGGATGAGGTAGAGAGGAGGAGGAGGTAGAGGAGGAGGAGGAGGTAGAGAAGGAAGAGGAGGTAGAGAAGGAGGAGGAGGAGGTAGAGAAGGAGGAGGAGGTAGAGAAGGAGGATAAGGAGGAGGTAGAGAAGGAGAGGAGTAGAGAAGGGGAGGAGGAGAGAGGGGGAGGAGGTAGAGAAGGAGAAGGAGAGGAGGTGGAGAGGGAGGAGGAGGTAGAGAAGGAGGAGGAGGTAGAGAAGGAGGAGGGGAGGAGGAGGAGGTAGGAAGGAGGTAGGAGGTAGAGAAGGAGGAGAGAGGAGGAGGTAGAGAAGGAAGGAGGGGTAGAGAAGGTGGAGGAGGGGTGGAGAAGAAGGAGGAGGGGGAGGAGGGGGTAGAGAAGGTGGAGAAGAAGGGAGGAGGGGGTAGAGAAGGTGGAGATGAGTTGGAGGAGGAGGGGTGGAGAAGGTGGAGGAGGAAGAGGTAGAGAAGGAGGATTAGGTAGAGGAGGACAGGGAGGTAGAGAAGGTGGAGATGTAAGTTGGAGGGAGGAGGGGTGGAGAAGGTGGAGGAAGAGGTAGAGAAGGGAGATTAGGTTGAGGAGGACAAGGAGGTAGAGAGGAGGAGGTTAGAGGAGGAGAAGGAGGTAGAGAAGGAGGAGGAGGGGTGGAGAAGGTGGAGGAGGAAAGGTAGAGAAGGAAGGAGGAGGTAGAGAAGTGGAAGGGGTGGAGAAGGAAGGTGGAGAAGGTGGAGGAGGGTAGAGAAGGAGGAAGAGGACGGAGAGGGGTGGAGAAGGAGGAGGAGGGGTGGAGAAGGAGGAGGGAGGGGGAGGGGGTGGAGAAGGAGGGGTGGAGAAGGAGGAAGAGGACGGAGAGGGTGGAGAAGGAGGAGGAGGGGGTGGAGAAGGAGGAGGCGGGGTGAGAAGG
>NW_019942653.1:285651-293478 GCF_002910315.2 Salvelinus sp. IW2-2015 | reverse complement strand
CTTGTTGATTGTTCAACCAGGCAGGCAAAACTCCATCCCACCAAAACAGGTTGAAAGGCGGTTTTTTTCAATCAGCTCTTACACTAAAACGGACATTGTTATCATTTTTAAAAATTCACATTATTTCAACCGTATAAAACACAGCTTTACGTCTCAACTCCTGGAGAGAGGACTTTTTTAAAGACCTCATCTATGAGTGGTAACTGTCAGGGTGAAGTGGACTGCAAGAGTTAGCTAGACTGCTGGACATTGAGGCGTATTGAGACAGACATCTATGAGTGGTAACTGGTCAACTTAGGGGTGAAGTAAGGATGGGCTAGGTGGGTGCGGAGGGGGTGTCTGTGTCTACTGCAAACTAGTCACCGGACTGAACCAATGAGATTGATTGAATTATTTGACCGTTCAAAAAAAAAAGAAAATACACACAGTACATAACTTTTCAAACTTGAAAACTAGGATAACGAAGTAAAGAGGAGACCAAAGCCCTGGTCAGGTTCAAAATTATTCAGTCACTCTTCACCTCTTCTCTTTTAGACAACAACAGATTGGGACTTAACAAACTCTATTGTTTACTAGACTAATCTAGATAACAGCCTGGTTACATCTCCTCACCCTGAGGAACATCTAGATAACAGCCTGGTTACATCTCCTCACCCTGGGGAACATCTAGATAACAGCCCGTTACATTCCTCACCTGAGGGAACATCTAGATAACAGCCTGGTTACATCTCCTCACCCTGAGGGAAACATCTAGATAACAGCCTGGTACATCTCACTCACCCTAGGGAACATCTAGATAACAGGCCTGGTTACATTCTCCTCACCCTGAGGGAACATCTAGATAACAGCCTGTTACATTCTCCTCACCCTGAGGGAACATCTAGATAACAGCCTGGTTACATCTCCTCACCCTGAGGGAACATCTAGATAACAGCCTGGTTACATCTCCTCACCCTGAGGGAACATCTAGATAACAGCCTGGTTACATTCTCCTCACCCCGAGGGAACATCTAGATAACAGCCTGCGTTACATTCCTCACCCTGAGGAACATCTAGATAACAGCCTGGTTACATCTCCTCACCCTGAGGGAACATCTAGATAACAAGCCTGTGTACATCTTCCTCACCCCGAGGGAACATCTAGATAACAGCCTGGTTACATCTCCTCACCCCGAGGGAACATCTAGATTAACAGCCTGGTTACACCTCCTCACCCTGAGGAACATCTAGATTACACAGCCTGGTTACATCTCCTCACCCTGAGGGAACATCATATAACAGCCTGGTTACATCTCCTCACCCTTGAGGAACATCTAGATAACAGCCTGGTTTACATCTCCTCACCCTGAGGGAACATCTAGATAACAGCCTGGTTACATCTCCTCACCCTGAGGGGAAACATCTAGATAACAGCGCTGGTATACATCTCCTCACCCTGAGGGAACATCTAAGATAACAGCCTGGTTACATCTCTCACCCTGAGGAACATCTAGAATAACAGCCTGGTTACATCTCCTCCCCTGAGGGAACCATCTAGATAACAGGCCTGGTTACATCTCCTCACCCTGAGGGAACATCTAGGTAAACCAACCTGGTTACATCCTCACCCTGGGGAACATCTAGATAACAGCCTGGTTACATCTCCTCACCCTGAGGGAACATCTAGAAACAACCTGGTTACATTCTCCTCACCTGAGGGAAACATCTAGATAACAGCCTGGTTACATCTCCTCACCCTGGAGGGAACATCTAGATAACAGCTGGTTACATCTCCTCACCCTGAGGACATCTAGGTAACAAGCCTGGTTACATCTCCTCACCCGAGGGAACATCTAGATAACAGCCTGGTTACATCTCCTCACCCTGAGGGAACATCTAGATTACAGCCTGGTTACATCTCCTCACCCTAGGGAACATCTAGATAACAGCCTGGTTACATCTCCTCACCCTGAGGGAACTCTAGATAACAGCCTGGTTACATCTCCTCACCCTGAGGGAACATCTAGATAACAGCCTGGTTACATCCCTCACCCTGAGGGAACATCTAGATAACAGCCCGGTTACATCTCCTCACCCTGAGGGAACATCTAGATAACAGCCTGGTTACATCTCCTCACCCTGAGGGAACATCTAGATAACAGCCTGGTTACATCTCCTCACCCTGAGGGAACATCTAGATAACAACCTGGTTACATTCTCCTCACCCTGAGGGAACATCAGATTAACAAGCCTGGTTACATCTCCTCACCCTGAGGGAACCAGCAAGCTAAGTATACCTAAAACATCTTGAGAGTGTTTGCGAAACACAAAAACACTAATTAATTATTTTCAGGAATGTATTATCAGACTCATGCATTAACCCATGCAATCACATGCAATCACATTCAATCCATATTCAATCTACAAAACGATCCCTGTGGGAGACTGAGACGGATCTGAGGGTTCTTGCAACACCACACCACACACCAACCACCACACACACACCACACACACACACACCACACACACACACACACCACACACACACACACACACACACACAACAACACACACACACACCACACACACACACACACACACCACACACACACACACACAACACACACACACACACACACACACACACACACCACCACACCACACAGTGGGAGACCAGGGTGAATCGGGACTGCAAAACAGTCTGCGACTGATTGTTTAACGAGCAGCTTGCGTCTTCCTGCGCAGAGAAAACAAAGCCTAAATTAATCGCGACACTTCCCCCCAATGATGCTACAGATAGGAAACCCGTACAGCTCACATCCGTCCACAACATCCATGCATCAATAGACACTCATCATTTGGACATGGAGACAGAAAAATGTAAGACATTGAAATGGCAAATTAAGCTCTAGAACAGATACCTTCATTTGAGCCATTCAGGGGAAGAATGGAGAAAAGAATATATCCTCAGTGGCTTGTGTGTGTGTGTGTGTGTGTGTGTTTGTGTGTGTGTGTGTGTGTGTGTTGTGTGTGTGTGTGTGTGTTGTGTGTGTGTGTGTGGTGTGTGTGTGTGTGTGTGTGTGTGTGGTGTGTGTGTGTAGTGTGTGTGTGTGTGTGTGTGTGTGTGTGTGTGTGTGTGTGTGTGTGTTGTGTGTGTGTGTTTGTTTGTTTGTTGCACCGCGTGTGTGTGGTGCATGTGTTTGTGTTGACACCAGATTTTCCCAAACTTCCTTAGGATACAAACATAAAGTCTAATACCAGAGGGGAAGGATGAGAACAAGTTTACGAATCACTGAGGAATAGTAATAAACGTATTTCCTGGCCTGAAACTACACTATGAATAATTCAAAACAGTCTTATAAATGGCCCACTATTTCCTACGTAGCTACGCCTCTGGTCAAATGTAGTGCACTATATAGGGGAATAGAGTGCCATTTAAGACACACATTATGAATAATTCAAAACGGTTCCTAAAATTGCAAGTTTCTCTATAACGTTTTTTACTGTTCTCAATAAACCTACCCAAGAGAGCTCGCACCACAACACAACACTAAATAAAGCGGGAAATCTGTAGCAAAACCTACCACAGCTTTTCTGTACTGCTGACCACTGCAAATCGGGTTCATGTCACAAGGTGGTCCGGGTTGGCTGGGGAGGCGGAGGAGGAAGAGCAGGAGGAGGAGGAGGATGATTGGTGGAGAACGAGGGGGTGGAAAAGGAGGAGGAGGGGGTGGAGAAGGTGGAGGAGGAGGTAGAGAAGGGGAGGAGGAGGTAGAGAAGGTAGAGAAGGATGAGGAGGAGGTAGAAGAGGAGGAGGAGGAGGTAGAGAAGGAGGAGGAGGAGGAGGTAGAACATGAAGAAGAGGGAGGTGGAGAAGGGGAGGAGGTAGAAAAGGAGGATGAGGAGGTAGAGAAGGAGGAGGAGGTAGAGAAGGAGGGGATAAGGAGGAGGTAGAGAAGGAGGAGGAGGTAGAAATGAGGAGGAGGAGGTGGAGAAGGAGGAGGAGGTAGAAAAGGAGGAGGAGGAGGTAGAGAAGGAGGATGAGGTAGAAGAAGGAGGAGGAGGTAGAGAAGGAGGAGGAGGTAGAGAAGGAAGAGGAAGGTAGAGAAGGAGGAGGAGGGAGGTAGAGAAGGAGGAGGAGGTAGCGAGGGAGGATAAGGAGGAGGTAGAGAAGGAGGAGGAGTAGAGAAGGGAGGGGAGGAAGAGGGAGGAGAGGTAGAGAAGGAGAAGAGGAGAGGAGGTGGGGAGAGGGAGGAGGAGGTAGAGAAGGAGGAGGAGTAGAGAAAGGAGGAGGAGGGGAGGAGGAGGAGGTAGGAAGGAGGAGGAGGTAGAGAAGGGAGGAGGAGGAGGAGGTAGAGAAGGAGGAGGGGTAGAGAAGGTGGAGAGAGGTGGAGAAGAAGGAGGAGGGGGAGGAGGGGTAGAGAAGGTGGAGAAGAAAGGAGGAGGGGGTTAGAGAAGGTGGAGATGGAGTTGGAGGAGGAGGGGTGGAGAAGGTGGAGGAGGAAGAGGTAGAAGAAGGAGGATTAGGTAGAGGAGGAAAAGGAGGTAGGAAGGGTGAGATGGAAGTTGGAGGAGGGAGGGGGTGGAGAAGGTGGAGGAGAGGTAGAGAAGGAGATTAGGTAGAGGAGGACAAGGAGGTAGAGAAGGAGGAGTTAGAGAGGAGAAGGAGGAGAGAAGGAGAGGAGGAGGGGTGGAGAAGGTGGAGGAGGAAAGGTAGAGAAGGAGGAGGGAGGTAGAGAAGTGGAAGGGGTGGAGAAGGGGAAGGTGGAGAAGGTGGAGGAGGGGTAGAGAAGGAGGAAGAGGACGGAGAGGGGGTGGAGAAGGAGGAGAGTGGGGTGGAGAAGGAGGAGGAGGGGAGGGGTGGAGAAGGAGGGGGTGGAGAAGGAGGAAGAGGACGGAGAGGGGTGGAGAAGGAGGAGGAGGGGGTGGAGGAAGGGGAGGAGGAATTTTCTCTCTCTTTAGGAGGAGGAGGACGGAGAGGGGTGGAGAAGGAGGGGTGGAGAAGGAGAATTTGTGATTTTTGGGGGGGGATCCCCATTAGCTAACGCTGTAACGTTAGCTCATCTTCCTGGGATCCAACACCAATTAGTAAGACATTACAAACAATTGCAAATTAATACTTTACAAACATGTAACAAGTAGACAATACAGACAATTAAAATGCCTGACAGGAAACACATTTAACATTCAGTTGATGCTTTGGTGGTCATTTGCATTTGATGTTCTTTTATTTTTTTCTTGAATGTGGATTTACTTTTTGCCTGAGAAATATGGATTGGTAAAGAGTTCCATTCAGCCTAGGCTCTATATAAAACTGTAGATTTAAAGGCGATTTGTCCTTGTTTTGGGTTGTCTTAGCTGCCCTGGATTTACCTGTCTGGTTTGGTGGTGATGCGTGTTGCTTGTATGCACCAACTGGCCTGAAGAAGAAGGAGAAGGAGGAGGGGGGTGGAGGAGGGGGTGGAGAATGAGGGACAGGAGGAGGGTGTGGAGAATGAGTAGTAGGGGGAGCGGTGGAGAAGGAGGAGGAGGAGGAAGTGGAGAAAGAGGAATAGGATGGAAAGGGGTGGAGAAGGAGGGTGTGGAGAATGAGGAGGAGGAGGAAGTGGAGAAGGAGGGAAGGAGAATGAGAAACAGGAGGAGGGTGTGGAGAATGAGGAGGAGGGGGAGGGGTGGAGATGTAATAAGGGCTTTATAAATACATTTCATTGAAAGGAGAAGGAGGGGTGGAGAAGGAGGAGAAGAAAGTAAAAATGTTTCTCTTTTGTTGCTGAGCATTTTCCTGTAGGGTATTTAAGGTTTAAAAATGGCTTCTAAAGTTTTTAATTTCCACTTTAAAATGTCAGACTTGATTTGCCCTGAAGAAAAATGTATCAACCCGTACATAAAATGTCCATTAATTTTAATTCACATAATAATTCACATTTCATGTTGCTGCAGGATTATTTTCTGATGTAGCAAAGTGGCTCAAATGAAGATCCTACATCTGTAGAAGAACATATAGTTTTGCATGCCTTCATCTGAGACCAGGTTGCTTGTGGCGCTGTGACAACAAAGGAGAATGAGAGATAATTTACTAAAACGACAAATATTAGGTGTATTTACGTAGCAGGTAAGGTGAAATGGGTTAAGATTATATTAGACGCAACTCGAACATTCAACCTTTGGATTGCTAGACTGTCACAGATTACACCCACCCATCCTCCCTAACCAACCGCCCAACTTTAGTTTCTGTCTCAAGTAACTASACCATTAGTAGGTATCATACATCTTGGAGGTGCTCAGAAACACGTAAAGTATGTTTCCTATGGCGCTTAGGCCAGGCTGCAGGGAGGGAGGTAGAGAGGAGGGAGAGGGAGGGAGGTCGGAGAGGAGGGAGAGGGAAGGTAAGGTCGGAGAGGAGGGAGAGGGAGGGAGGTAGAGGGAGGGAGAGGGGAGGGAGGTAGAGAGGAGGGGGAGGGGAGGGAGGTAGAGAGGAGGGAGAGGGAAGGTCGGAGAGGGAGGGAGAGGGAGGGGGTAGAGGAGGGAGAGGCGAGGGAGGTAGAGAGGAGGGAGAGGAGGGAGGTATGAACGAAGGAGGGAGCGATGGAGGGAGCGTAAGAGAGCGTAGGGGTGGTCCATGGGTCCTCTCTTTCCGTTCTGTGGTTGGTTGTTCTCCTGTGTCTTTCTTCCCTGTTCCGCGCTGCTTGTCTCTCGGTCTTTTGCGTGACCCCCGTGGAATTGGATGCAGGGTGTGTTTCCCACGTCCCTGGTGTGTCCAAACTTTGAGATTGAGGAGAACCTGGTACTTACTCAGGCACTTGTACGCGTAAGTGGGACGTATAGCGGGGTACACGAACACAACTCACAAACCCGCGCTATCAGAAAATTGCGGGGTAAGGGGCGTGAACGAGGTAACAACAGCACAATTAAAATATGGATGCTCTGGCTATGTCTGGACTCTTCGATCAGGTTGGTTTCCTTGGCCAATTTGATTTCTAGGAGTGGACTAATTCCATAAAACTGCTGGTCAAAAAAACACATCAATGAAGTGAAAACGGGCTGTCAATCAAAACCTCACAAATGCGGCCGTGCTGGGGCGTGCTCTTTTCCCCGTCGCCCCCCGCTTCCGTCAATAGGTCGGCCTTACTCTGGCTCCCTTGTTCGGAGGCGGTCATTTCGGCGGGTTCTCGACGTCAACGTAACCCCGACGTCTCTTAACTTCTTTCAGCCACCCATCCGCGCCCCTGTCGTTTACGCGCTTTTCCATTTTCATGTATCCATTTGTTTTGTCATTGTTCCCTGCAGCAGCCCTGTGTCTTTCATTCCCGAGTACATCTACATTGTATTTATTCCTCTGTTCCGCCGTCATCATGTCTTGTGTAGGATTGTTTTGTGTTACGTATTTGTGTTATGACACGCCAGACTGGTTTGTTTTTTCCGTGGTATTTCACTGAAGATGTTTCTTGTTAACATAATATCTTGTGACTGGTTTTGCGCGTGTTTTGCACTTTTGCCTCAATAGTGTTCGCCAGATCCACAAATCTCTGCTCTCGGTTGCAACTGCTTCGCTACCGAGTAAGTCACACACCTGACGAATCTACCACCTACCATGGAGTCAGCAGGAGCAGGTTCCCTGGTCAGAGGACGTCGGAGGACGCGTTCAGGAACACGCGGCAATGCTACATCATCTGGTGCCATGTGGATCGCGTTTGTCCAGACCATGGACCACTGGGAGGGACTGGAGTCTCGCGCCTCGACAGCGACGGGGTTACCTTACCCGTCCCACTCGGAGCCAGTCCAGTGGGATACGTCTCTTTCCCCAGGGAGTATGATGGTACGCGCACAGTGCAGGTTCTTTACAACTTG
>NW_019942653.1:279252-284602 GCF_002910315.2 Salvelinus sp. IW2-2015 | reverse complement strand
TAGTTGAGTATCTGGAGCATCAGCATTTGTGGGTTCGATTAAAAGCTCAAAATGGCCAGAAACAAAGAACTTTCTTCTGAAACTCATCAGTCTATTCTTGTTCTGAGAAATGAAGGCTATTCCATGCGAGAAATTGCCAAGAAACTGAAGATCTCGTACAACGCTGTTTACTACTCCGTTCACAGAACAGCGCAAACTGTCTCTAACCAGAATAGAAAGAGGAGTGGGAGGCTCCAGTGCACAACTGAGCAAGAGGACAAGTACATTAGAGTGTCTAGTTTTAGAAACAGACGCCTCACAAGTCGTCAACTGGCAGCTTCATTAAATAGTACCCGCAAAACACCAGTCTCAACGTCAACAGTGAAGAGGCAACTCCGGGATGCTGGCCTTCTAGGCAGAGTTGCAATGATAAAGCCATGTTACATAGGCCTATGTCAACTAAATCCAAAGCACAAAAAGCAGACAATTTATACAAAATACATATAGTAAATTAGCTTTATAAAGTCATTAAAATAATTGGCCTACAGATCTAAAAGTGGATTCAATCCTTCTAGAAAGCAATCTTTGTCAGCCGAGTCGAAATCCTCGTTGTCGAAATGGCTCCCCTGATCCAAGTCCGACCAGTATTTTATTCAAAGCTTCTATGTCGATATACTTATTCATAGTTGCCTGTTTTCAGTTTCCTGTTCGATATTCTTAGTTTTTACCTTTTTCCCCCCTTGAGAAACCATCTCAAGTTAAAGCGATGAAATCTGTTTACAATATAATGTAGCATGCTCGGGTGCGTCTCGTCTCTGAGCCAGGTAGGAATAGTTCACATTACACACCTAAAGGATCTAGGCCTTGCTTTGTCCCACCCAGTTCAACTGCATATCGCTGGAAAGCTTATCTCATTGGCTACAAGACTGTCAAGGTGCCATAGTAGCCAATCCCCTGTGTAATGGATGCCTACGTAAGCAGGCAACATCATATTTTTGATGTGCAAAGATAGAATGTCCACCAAGTGACTATGTTGCTATTATGTCATACATCATCAGATAACATTGGCAATAGACTAGATTTGTTCCCACCAACCTCAGGATTCATTTCATACCCTCCATGTAGCTCAAACACAGACRAAATCAAAGCTTACCATGTAAGATGTTTCCTGTTTGGTGAAAACGTTGTGTAAAATAAACATTTTGACTCTCGGGGCTGGTGGTCAATAATGGTAGATTGTTTTGATCACGCAGACTGGGACATGTTCCGGGTAGCCTCAGAGAATAATATCCATGTACAGTACACGCTGATTTGGTGAGTGAGTTTATAAGGAAGTGCATAGGACATGTTATACACACTAACCAGAAACCATGATGGATCGCAGCATTAGGGCAAAACTGAGAGCGCGAACCACCTAATTTATACATGGAAAAGTGACTGGGAATATGGCCAAATACAAACAGTGTAGTTATTCCCTCCGCAAGGCAATCAAACAAGCGAAATGTCAGTATAGAGATGAAGTGGAATCGCAATTCAACGGATCAGACATGAGACGTATGTGGCAGGGTCTACAGACAATCACGGACTACAAAAGGAAAACCATGTCACGGACACCGACGTCTTGCTTCCAGACAAACTAAACACCTACGCCCGCTTTGAGGTTAACACAGTGCCACCGACGCGGCCCGCTACCAAGGACCGTGGGCTCTCCTTCTCCGTGGCCGACGTGAGTAAGACGTTTAAGCGTGTTAACCCTCGCAAGGCTGCCGGCCCGGACGGCATCCCTAGCCGCGTCCTCAGAGCATGCGCAGATCAGCTGGCTGGTGTGTTTACGGACATATTCAATCTCTCCCTATCCCAGTCTGCTGTTCCCACATTTCAAGATGCCACCATTGTTCCTGTACCCAAGAAGGCAAAGGTAACTGAACTAAATGACTATCGCCCCGTAGCACTCACTTCTGTCTTCATGAAGTGCTTTGAGAGGCTAGTCAAGGATCAATTCACCTCTACCTTACCTGTCACCATAGACCCACTTAAATTTGCTTAACGCCCCAATAGGTCCACAGACGATGCAATCACCTGAACACTGCACACTGCCCTATCCCATCTGGACAAGAGGAATACCTATGTAAGAATGCTGTTRATTGACTACAGCWCAGRATTCAACACCATAGTACCCTWCAAGCTCATCACCAAGCTTGGGGCCCTGGGTTTGAACCCCACCCTGTGCAATTGGGTCCTGGACTTCCTGACGGGCCGCCCCCAGGTGGTGAAGGTAGGAAACAACATCTCCACTCCGCTGATCCTCAACACTGGGACCCCACAAGGGTGCGTGTTCAGCCCTCTCCTGTACTCCCTGTTCATCCATGACTGTGTGGACACGCACGCCTCCAATTCAATCATCACATTTGCAGACAACACAACAGTAGTGGGCTTGATTACCAACAACGATGAGACAGTCTACAGGGAGGAGGTGAGGGCACTCGGAGTGTGGTGTCAGGAAAACAACCTCTCACTCAACGTTAACAAAACAAAGGAGATGATCGTGGACTTTAGGAAACAGCAGAGGGAGCACCTCCCCTATCCACATRAACGGGACAGCAGTCGAGAAGGTGGAAACTTTTAAATTCATCGGCGTACACGTCACTGACAAACTGATATGGTCCACCCACACAGACATTGTGGTGAAGAAGGCACAACAGGAGGGTGAAGAAATTTGGCTTGTCACCTAAAACGCTCACAAACTTTAACAGATGCACAATTGAGAGCATCCTGTCAGGCTGTACCACCGCCTGGTACGGCCACTGCAACGCCTTCAATCGCAAGACCCTCCAGAGGGTGGTGCGGTCTGCCCAATGCATCACCGCTGCAAACTACCTGCCCTCCAGAACACCTACAGCACCCGATGTCACAGGAATGCCAAAAAGATCATCAAGTACAACAACCACCCGAGCCACTGCCTGTTCACCCCGCTTCCATCCAGAAGGCGAGGTCAGTACAGGTGCATCAAATCTGTGACGAGAGACTGAAAAACAGCTTCTATCTCAAGGCCATCAGACTGTTAAACAGCCATCACTAACACAGAGAGTCTGCTGCCTACCTACAGACTTGAAATCATCGGCCACATTAATAAATGGATCACTAGTCACTTTAATAATGCCACTTTAATAATGTTTACATATCTTGCATTACTCATCTCATATGTATATACTGTATTTTATAATATCTATTGCATCTTGCCTATGTTGCTCTGTTATTATTCATCCAAATATTTATATGTATAAACTTATATTCCATTCCTTTACTTGGATTTGTGTGTATTAGGTAGTTGTTGTGGAATTGTTAGACTACATGTTAGATATTGCTGCACTGTCGGAACTAGAAGCACAGGCATTTCGCTACACTCACAATAACATCTGCTAGCTATGTGTATATGACCAATAAAATTAGATTTATTTAGCTCACAAGCAGACAAATAAGACATTCTCATGATCTGTGGAGTCCCGGCTATCAGTGTGTATCGACGTATTCCGTGTTTATTTCCTTTATGCTTCACAACGCTAACTGGAACGTAGGTAGCAGCCATTTTGAAATGAGGTCTTCTTCTTCTTCTTCTGAGGGTTTTATGGGGGACTACAACCCAAAAAGGTGTATTGCCGCCACCAACTGGACGGAAAATCCATACGTAATAGGGAAACTAACTTAATCTACCCAAATAAAAATACTACATTGACAAAACAAAATAAAATCTCCCACTTCTCCCTTCTTTCAAATCTCCATATTTCCCTTCTCAGGCTCTAGGACCTGAGAGGGTGGTACGGCTTGTTCCAATATTCCATGTAACTCCTTCACTGAGAAATCTTTCAGCCCCAGGAACCGCTCCGCCGCATCCACTAGGATTTCTATCTTCCTGGACCTTCTCTCCACCATGGCAGTGCCATTAATTACCACAGCTATAAAGGCCACAAAGTCCACTTTCTTAACCTTTAAAATGTCAGGATCCTGCTGGTGAAAGGCAACCCCTGCAGCCTGCAGTGAAGGTCTATTCACCACCATGGACTCTTCCGGTGCAGTATTCAAACCAACAACCCTTTTAACAGGTGCTGCACATGAAATGCTCTGTACAGCCTTGGCTTTGGCCACCTCTTTCACCATTGTGGGGCATTAGGAAGACGTGGCTTCATAGTTCCCACCACAATTACAACATGTCACATTTTCATCACTTTTAAAACACATGACATGATCTTTTACACTAAACTTGAACATCTCTGCTTCTCCCTTCTGCAAACACTTGATACATGACCAAAAGCTTTACAAMGATCTCACTGCATTGGGATGAATGCTCTGACTCTGTAGTTAATATACCCTACCTGCACTTGAGTAGGGAGAGACTCCATATAAAATAACTAAAGAACAGATAGACTCTTCACTTTTTCATCATTCACCACGTTTCATCCGACGTGCATCAATCACTTCAGCATCCACTTCCCGCCAGACGCCAGACCCCCTTGAGGGGTTCCCTGTTCCTAGGAGACACACACGACACTTAAAACGTATCAAATTGGGTGAGACACAACACACGTTCCTTCTGAGCTGCAGAAGCACAAAAAAAAAGCCCTCACATCCTTCACTCTACCCAGCACTCTTTACACCAGTTTGGATATCTGAAATAGATTCCTCAAGATTGGTCATTCCATTAGCTGCTCTTCATTAACAAACCTTACAAGATACGAAGGGTCATTCTCATCACTGTACTCTACTTTGCTCWGTTTTTTGGACAATATTCCAATTCTCCCTGATTCTAACGCCATTAGATTCAGAATCCACTTCATTATCCGCATCTGCCACCTTTTTCTCTCAAAACCCACTGATCTCGCTTCTCTGCGCCTTGAAATGAGGTCATCGGCTCGGCCTGCCCTTGTACATGCTCATGCCCATATATGGTAGTAAGTCACACCAAAGATTTTAAGGCACAGATAAATAGCCAATATACTCAGCTTTCGGCAGACACCCTGCTTTTGCAGATAGGGGCTASCGTTCTCATACCAGACTGAATTGAATAAAACAATCTATTAGGTTCCCCAAATATGGGACTTTACATTTAAGAGGATAAGGCTCCTCTGTTTTATAACCTGTCCCTCTTTATAAGACCCCTTCGTTTTATTACCTGCCTGTGAATCCTGAGCCTTCATTACAGCCAGCAGGCTGCTCATTGGGCTCTGAAGGTTAAGATAACCAATTAGGGTTCCGCACCGCAGCACACCGTGTCGCAGAGGAGAGAGAGAGAGTTTGGAGGAGAGGCAGAGAGAGATTAAGAGAGACTGGGAGGGAGAGAGAGAGAGAGAGAGAGAGAGCGTGAGAGAGCGAGAGA
>NW_019942653.1:272221-278105 GCF_002910315.2 Salvelinus sp. IW2-2015 | reverse complement strand
GTGGTCCCCGTGTGGCTCAGTTGTAGAGCATGCGCGCTTGCAACGCCAGGTTGTGGGTTCATTCCCCACGGGGGGACCAGGATGAATATGTATGAACTTTCAATTTGTACGTCGCTCTGGATAAGAGCGCTGCTAAATGACTTAATATGTTAAATGTATATTTTAATGTGTACTTTAGTTATCTTAAAGAAAGTCATTTCATCCTTAATTGTATTGTTTCGGGATTGCCATATTCTGTTTCCTGACGGCTCCTGGTGTGTCCGAGGTGGGTAATGAGGTGGTCCGAGGTGGGGTACGAGAGGCGGTCCGAGCGGGTAGAGGCGGGTCCGAGGCGGGTCCAGGCGTCAGAGGCGGTCCGAGGGGCGGCGGGTACGCGCGGGAGGGGGTGTCCGAGGCGGGTCGATGCGTCCGAGGCGGGTATGAGGCGGTCCGAGGCGGGTACACGAGGCGCCGAGGTCCGAGGCGGTAGTGGGCGGTAGAGGCGGGTCAACGGTCCAGGCGTTGGGCGGTCCCGAGGCGTGGGGTCCGAGGCCTGGGGTCCGATGGCGGGTGGATTCGAGGCGGTTCCGATGGTTTCCGGGGACACCAAGGTTAACTGTGTGAAGGGGCTGCTTTAGACATGGCTATAGGAAACCACACTCTGCCTGAGTGGAGCAGAAGGGACCCGCCTCAGACCCGCCTCGGACCCCCCTCAGACCCGCCTCGGACCCACTCAGGCAGAGTGTGGTTTCCTAAGATATAGATCTTATCTTAGTGATAGAAGACTCTAATGTGTTTCACTGTGTGTGAAGACGACCTTGTCTTAGTGACAAGGAGGGCTCTACTGTGTGTGGAGAAAACCCTGTTTTATAACAGAAGTGATCCCGGGTAAATCCTCATTGTTGGCTTAGTACAGAATGAATATTCATTGATATGCCATGGTTTGTCATCGTCAGATGAGCTATGTGATACCAGGAAGGGGTCCTGAGGTAGAAGTTAGACCATATAGTTGCAGATTAGAGCATTACCATGGAAGGGCACAATTTGATCAACGGAGAAGAAGAGCAGTGGGCTATGATTGGAGTGTAGGCGGATATATATATATATATATAGTGGTCTGTATAGAGCAGTGGTGGGTAATTCCAGTCCTCAGGGGCCTGATTGGTGTCACAGTTCATACCCCATCCACAGCTAACACACCTGACTCCAATAATCACCTAATCATGATCTTCAGTTTAGAATGCAATTTGAATAATCAGCTGTGTTTGCATGGGATGGAGAAACTGTGTGACACCAATCAGTGCCTCGAGGACTGGAGTTGCACACCGCTGGTGAAGGGGGAACCCCTATGGGAACAAAATCATGTGTTACACAGATAAGTAAAAACATGTTTGTCAGAACAAGAAGTGCCTATTTTTTTTATATATAACAATGAACCAATTCTAAGAAAAGGAAGACGTTCCTAATCAAATATTGTTGTTTATTTTTGTTTTTGAGTGTGTGAGTAGGATAGATTGGGATGATTTCAGGAAATGGGAAAGAGAAGCAGAACAAAGGCAAAGCTGTCATCAAGGCAAAAGGTTGCTACTTTGAAGAATCTAACATCTAACATATATTTAGATTTGGTTAACACTGTTTTGGATACTACATGATTCCATATGTGTTATTTCATAGTTTGGTGCAGGGGTGTCAAAGTCAAATGGACGGAGGGCCAAATAAAAAATTTAGCTACAAGCCGAGGGCCGGACTGTTCGAATGTTCATTGAAAAATTTTTAAATGACGCATATAGTCTAGTGAACCTAATTGAACCTACTGAAAACCTAACAAATATATTCCAATATGATCAGATAAATAAAGCAATATTTTCTTATGGCTCTGTCAGTAATCTTTAATTTTCAACAGACACAAAAGACAAATTTCCTTTATATAAAAATCCCCATAACATGAACATTAAATGAAAGAAACCGGTATTCAAGGCACCATCAGTAGCCTATATCACTTCTGCCTACTACATCCTTCGCTTCTTCCTCCTCCCCCTCCTCCATCCTCCTCTCCTCCTCGACCTCTTCCTCCTCCTGCTCTCTACCTCTTGCTCCTCCTGTGTCAGAGCATAAAGGGTGGAAACAAGCAGGAGCAGGAGCCATGAGTATAAGATAGAGCGATACCTGTCAGTACTAAATACAGTCAAATTATTGTAATCTGCCTCCCATTAGAACACTTGGGTCCAGACAGGAGGACACTAAGATTTACAAATATAAATTTGCCTTAGACTGTGAATCATCATTCCTGCTGTTATTTGGTGTGTGTGTGTAGGTGTAGTGTAAGGCGTGCTTGCCTCTCTAACAATGAGTCTAAGAGAGAGAGTCAGCTTCGTTTGGCTGCCTTGAGACTCTCTATCAGCATGACAGTACTGCCGTCCCAACATACTTGCACGCAGCATGTCCAACCCACGCATCACACCAACACACACACACACCACACCACAGCGGTGGGTATGTGCAGGGGATATGTACAGTGGGCTATGTACAGCGATGGGGTATGTAAGGGGGGCTATGTACAGGTGGGAGTCGGCTATCTGTAGGCCTAGGTGGGCTATTTAATGGTGGGTATTTACAGGTGGCTAGGTAAGGTGTAAGGTGGGCATTAGTGTACATGGTGGGCTAGTGCAGGTGGGCTATTCTTACACGGGGCTATGAGGGGCTATTTACAGGTGGGCTATTACAGGTGGAGACAGGTATTACGGGGGCTATGTCAGGTGGCTATGTAAGGACTATACAGGGCTGATGAGGTGCAGTTAGTGGGCCTATTTCGAGGTGGCGCTATGTTACAGGGGTCGTGGGCTATGTCAGGTGGGCTTTACGTGTACAGGGCTGGAGTGGGACTATGTACAGTGTCGGAGGATCATGGCAATGTACAGGTGGGCTATGTACAGGTTGAGGGCTATGTACAGGTGCATGACGTCTATGAATTGCTTAGTCTAGGTGGGGCTACTATTTACAGGTGGGGTATTTACAGGTGGGCTATGGTACAGGTGGTATGTTACAGGGGCTGTACAAGGGGCTATGTAAGCGTGGCGTATGTAAGGGGACTATGTACAAGGGTGCTATAGTATACGGTCGGGATTACAGGTGGCTATGTTACAGGTGGGCTATGTTACGGTGGGTCTATGTACAGGAGGGTATTACAGGTGGCTTGTACAGTTATGGTGGTATTTACAGGTGGGCTTGCATGGTTTAACAGGTGGCACTATTTAAGTGGGCTTACAGTTGTTACAGGTGGCTAGTTTGACAGGCTGGCTATGTAACGGGTTATGTTACAGTGGGGCTTATGTAAGGTGGGCTATTACAGGTGACTATTACAGTGGTTTTACAGTGGGTCTCATTTACAGGTGGGCTGATTAGTTGGTTATGCAGGTGGGCTATAAGCTTACAGGTGGGGTCTATTGTACTAAGTGGGCTATTTACAGGTGTGTCTGGAGGTCTGTGGCATCAGGGTTGGCATATTACAGGTGGGCTATATCTTAGGCAGTGGCTATTTACAGGTGTGGGCTATTTACAGGTGGGCTATGTACAGGTGGGCTATTTACAGGTGCAGGTGCCCTATGTTACAGGTGGGCCTATTATACAGGTGGGCTATGTCAGTGTGGGCTATGTTACGGTGGGCTTATTTACAGGTGGCTAGTACATGGGTATTACGAGTATGTGGCTAATTTTACAGGTGGGCTTACTGTACAGGTGGGCTCAGTGTACAGGTACGGCTATTTTACAGGTGGCTATGTTACAGGTGGGCTATGTATGGACAGGTGGGCTATGAGCATGGTGGGTATGTAACAGGAGGGTATGTAAGGTGGGCTATGTACAGGTTTGGCTATTTACAGGTGGGCTATTACAGGTGGGCTATGTACATGGGCATAAGGTGGGCTATGTACCAGGTGGGCTATGTACAGTGGGGCTATTACAGGTGGCTATGTACAGGTGGGCTATTTACAGTGGGCTATTTACAGGTGGGCTATTTACAGGTGGGCTATGTTACAGGTGGGCTATTACAGGTGGGGCTATTTACGGTGGGCTAATGCTTACAGGGGGCTATTACAGGTGGGCTATGTACAGGTGGGCTATTACAGGGGCTATTACAGGTGGGTATGTACAGGTGGGCTATGTACAGGTGGGCTATTGTACAGGTGGGCTATGTACAGGGGGCTATGTACAGGTGGGCCTATACAGGTGGGCTATTTACACGGTGGGCTATTTACAGGTGGGCTATTTACAGGTGCTGGCTATGTACAGGTGGGCATATGTACAGGTGGGCTATGTAAGGGGGTCTATATGTACAGTGGCCTATGTCACGGTGGCTATGTACAGGGGCTATGTACAGGTGGCTATTAAGGTGGCTATACAGTGTGGCTATTTACTAGTTGGGCTATTTAAAGGTGGCTATTTACAGGTGGCTATTTACAGGTGGGCTATTTACAGGGGGTATTTACAGGTGTGGTGGGTCTATTTACAGGTGGGCATGTTACAGGTGGGCTATTTTCAGGTGGGCTATGTACAGGTGGGCTTTTACAGGTGGGTATTTAACAGGGCTGGGCTATGTCTCACAGGTGGACTTTTACAGGTGGGTATGCTAGCACTACCAGGTGGGCTATTTACAGGTGGCCTATTTAATTCTATTTACAGGGGGCTATTTACAGGTGGGCTATGTCAGGTGGTCTATGACACTAGGGGTATGTTACAGTGGGCATGTAGGTGGCTTACAACTTGTTACAGGTGGGTATTAGGGCTTGTCAGTGGGCTATTTACAGGTGGGTATTTACAGTGTGGGCTATTTACAGCTAGGTGGCTATTTACAGGTGGGCTATAAGGGCTATACAGGTGTGGCATATTTACAGCGTGGGCTATTTACAGGGGCTAAGGGCAGATCAGGGGGATTACAGTCTAATTTAAGGTGGCTATAGTGGCTATACTCTTGTCAGTGGGCTATTTACAGTGGGCATTGTACAGGGGCCTATACATGGGCTATTACAGGTGGGCTATGTACAGTGGGCTATTACAGGTGTGGCTATTTACAGTGGCTATTACAGGTGGGCTTTTACAGGTGGGCTATTATTACAGGTGGGCAATTTACAGTGGGCTATTTAACGGTGGGCTATTTACAGGGCTATACAGGTGCGCCGGTGGATTAGGTGCTATTCAGGTGGGCTATGTACGTGATTCAGGTGCGGCATGTACAGGTGGGCTATTTACAGGTGGCATGGAATGCTTTACAGGTGGGCTATTAAGTGGGAACAGGGTGGGCTATTACAGGTGGGCTTTTACAGGGTATAGGTGGCTCATTTACTTAGGGTGGGCTATTTAAGTGGCTATGTACAGAGTGGCGACTATTACGGTGCTTACAGGTGACTTACGTGGCTATTTAAGGTGCATGTCGTTGGGCTATTTTTAAAGTGGGCTATGTTACAGGTGGGCTACAGGTGGCTATTAAGGGCTAGACAGGTGGGCTATTACAGGCTAGTTGCATACAGGTGGGCTATGTACAAGGTGGGCTATTGTACAGGTGGGCGATTTAATGGTGTTACAGAAATAAAACTATCGGTAAGCTGCTCTGACAGGAGCTTCAGTGATTTTTTGCCAATGATCAGTGATTCAGTGATTGTTTTCTGCCAAAGACTGGAATTTGTTCCATCATTGGCACAGAGAACTGGAAGGAAAGTCACCAAACGAGGAGTTGGCTTTGGGGATGACCAGTGCAATATACTTACTGGAGCGTGTGCTGCGCGTGTGGGTGCTGCTATGGTGGACAGTGAGCTGACATATTCACCTAAGGACAAAGGCTGTTGCTAGCAAATACTCTAATAGTAATGAACCTGGAGCCACCAAACCCAGTGGGTTTGTCCCCACTGTCGAG
>NW_019942653.1:268072-272196 GCF_002910315.2 Salvelinus sp. IW2-2015 | reverse complement strand
ACGAATATGAAGCGAGGGTCAGCCAACGAGAGCATACAGGTCGCAGTGGTGGGTAGTATATGGGGCTTTGGTGACAAAACGGATGGCACTGTGATAGACTACATCCAGTTTGCTGAGTAGAGTGTTGGAGGCTATTTTGTAAATGACATCGCCGAAGTCAAGGATCAGTAGGATAGTCAGTTTTACCAGGGTATGTTTGGCAGCATGAGTGAAGGATGCTTTGTTGCGAAATAGGAAGCCGGGTCTATATTTAATTTTGAATTGGATATGCTTAATGTGAGTCTGGAAAGAGAGTTTACAGTCTAGCCAGACACAATAGGTATTAGTAGTTGTCCACATATTCCAAGTCAGAACCGTCCAGAGCAGTGATGCTAGACGGGCGAAGAGCATGCATTTAGTTGTACTTGCATTTAAGAGCAGTTGGAGGCCACGGAATGAATGTTGTATGGCATTGAAGCTCGTCTGGAGGTTTGTTAATTAACACAGTGTCCAAAGAAGGGCCAGAAGTATACAGAATGGTGTTGTCTGTGTAGAGGTGGATCAGAGAATCACCAGCAGCAAGAGCAACATCATTGATATATACAGAGAACAGAGTCGGCATGAGATTTGAACCCTGTGGCACCCCATAGAGACTGCCAGAGGTCTGGACAACAGGCCCTCTGATTTGACACACTGAACTCTATCAGAGAAGTAGTTGGTGAACCAGGCGAGGCAGTCATTTGAGAAACCAAGGCTGTTGAGTCTGCCGATAAGTATACGGTGATTGACAGAGTCGAAAGCCTTGGCCAGGTTGATGAAGTCGGCTGCACAGTAATGTCTCTTATCGATGGCGTTTATGATATCATTTAGGACCTTGAGCGTGCCTGAGGTGCACCCATGACCAGCTTGGAAACCAGATTGCATAGCGGAGAAGGTACGGTGGGATTCAAAATGGTCGGTGATCTGTTTATTAACTTGACTTTCGAAGACTTTAGAAAGGCAGGGAAGGATAGATACAGGTCTGTAACAGTTTGGGTCTAGAGTGTCTCCCCCTATGAAGAGGGGGATGACCGCGGCAGCTTTCCAATCTTTAGGGATCTCAGACGATACGAAAGAGAGGTTGAACAGGCTAGTAATAGGGGTTGCAACAATTTTGTCAGATCATTTTAGAAATAGATGGTCCAGATTGTCTAGCCCAGCTGATTTGTAGTGGTCCAGATTTTGTCTTTATGTCTTTATAAATCACTACAAATGTTCTAAAGTCTCTCAGTCCACACAGTCCACTCAGTCCACACAGTCCACACAGTCCACACAGTCCACACAGTCCACACACTCTGCAGGCTCCAGCCACGCCTTCACCGACTCCACCCCACACCAAAACCCCATGCTGACAGTTTCTCTCAGGACTTTTATGCTTATGGACTGACTTCCACCTCCTTCCTCGTCATCTCTCCATCTATCCCTCTGTCTTTCCCTCTCTCTATCTATCCCTCCATCTCTCCATCTGTCCATCCCTCCACCTTTCCCTCTCTCCATCTATCACTCCATCCCTCCATCTCCTTATCTTTCCATATATATAATCACTTATTCAGAGCCACTTAACAAGCAGACTAAAGGCTGACGCAGCAATCTACACCCAGAGACCACCGGAACAAGAAGATCATTAACAAACCTCATCAAATATGCCCAGTACACACATACCCACCCACGCCACACAACACACACACACACACACACACACACACACACACACACACACACACACACACACACACACACGCTAGCGCGCATGCGCGCGCACAAACAGCGCGTGTTCACACACACACACACACACACGAACAACGCGCGCCGCGCACACACATACGCACAGACACTAACAGTAACTCTCCTTTATAAGGAATTTAACTAATGAATAGAAACACATTCACATACTATTGAGAACTGTCTACTCTGAGAGTCTCAGTCTACACAGCAGTGATAACTCCTGGTGAGGAGGCCAGTCTACACAGCAGTGATAACTCTCTAGGTACTCGAGTGAGGCCAGTTCTACACAGCAGTGATAACTCCTGGTCTGAAGGCCAGTCTACACAGAGTGATAACTCCTTGGTCTGAGAGGCAGTCTACACAGCAGTGATAACTCCTGGTCTGAGAGGCCAGTCTACACAGCAGTGATAACTCCTGGTCTGAGAGCCAGTCTACACAGCAGTGATAACTCCTGCTCGAGAGGCCAGTCTACACGCAGTGATAAACTCCTGGTCTAGAGCCGTTCAGCATGATACTCCGTAAGGCAGTCTAAGATGATAACTCCTGGTTGAGAAGCCAGTCTCACAAGCAGTTGATAACTCCTGGTCTGAGAGGCCAGTCTACACAGCAGGTGATAATTCCTGTCTGAGAGGCCAGTCTACACAGATGTATAACTCCTGGATGAGTGAGAGGCCATCTACACAGCAGTGATTAACTCCTGGTCTGAGAGGCCAGTCTTACACAGCAGTGATACTCCTGTCTGAGAGCAGTCTACACGCAATGAATAACCTGGTCTGAGGAGGCCAGTCTACACAGCAGTGATAACTCCTGGTCTGAAGGAGGTCAGTCTACACAGCAGTGATAACTCCTGGTTGAGAGGCAGTCCTACCACCAGTGATCTCCTCCGCAGTGGCGGGAGTCGTAAAGCAAACACCAGCACATTGAACATTTCTCTCATTTATAGTGGTCAGCCATTTAACATAGTAGATGTGCTACTGCCAGGAATACACCTAACAAATACATCTAGCTGTACCCATCAGGAATACGGCCCTAAATACATCTAAGTACCCATCAGGAATTACGCTAAGCAAATACATCTACATCACCACAGATACACGTAACAAAGTGATCTATGCGGGTACCCATCCTATACTACGGCTAACCAAATATAGTCTACGGCTTTGTGCACCCATTTTCTAGTGAATGGGCTGTAGAGGGGAAGTTATGGTTCGCCATGACCACATCAGGAATAGCGCTAAACAAATAAATATATCGTATAGCTGTTTAGCCTCATTTGGTAATATGCGCCTAACAAATGTAATTATTTTAGTTGGTATCAGCTGGTATGGCCTAGCTCAGGGTCTAGAGGGAATTATAGCGTCCTAGCCATATGTTTAGTTTCAGGTATCTCTAGGTTATTCTCCATTCAAGGTTTCATATAATCGACCTTGATCTAATGTAGAGTACATCCTGCTGTCTGACGTCACTCATTGGTTCTCGGAGGGGATACGCCTAACAAATAAATATATTACTGCCCATCAGGAATACCTAACAAAAATACATCTACGTACCCATCAGGATACCCTAACAAATAATACATCTACTGCCATCAGAATACGCAAACAAATACATCTACTTACCCTCAGGAATAACCTAACAAATAAATACATCTACTGACCATCAGGAATACGCAACAATAAATAACATACTGTACCCATCAGGAATACGCCTAACAATAATACATCTACTCCACAGGAATACGCCAAAAATAACAAATATCTACTGTACCCATCAGGAATACGCCTAACAAATAAACATCTACGTCCATCAGGAATAGCTAACAGATATTCTACCCATCAGGAAACTCCAACATATTCTTCTACAATCAGAATACACTAACAGATCTTCTACCCATACGGAATACACCTAACAGATTCTTCTACCCATCAGGAATACACCTGACAGATTCTTGTACCCATCAGGAATACACCTAACAGATACTTCACTATCCATCAGGAATACTCAACAATTCTTCTACCATCAGGAATACACTAACAGAATTCTTTACCATCGGAATACACCTGAACAGATTCTTCTACCCATCAGGAATAACACCTAACCCTAAAGCATTCCTTCTACCCCAGGGTCATCAACAGTCCCGAATACACTCAACCAGATACTTCTACCGCATCGGGAAATACACCTGACAAGTTTCTCCCCATCAGGTAATACCCTACAGATCTTCTACCATAGAATACATCCTAAAGATTCTTCTACCCATCAGGAATACACCTAACAGAATGTCTACCCATCGGGAAACACCTGACCAGATTTCTTCTACCCATCGGGAATACACCTGAGACAAGATTATTCTACCTTCGACCATCGGGATTAGGAATATA
>NW_019942653.1:238378-268047 GCF_002910315.2 Salvelinus sp. IW2-2015 | reverse complement strand
GGGAGAGAGATACATTGTCCTCATTTATAGTGGTCAGCCATTTAACATAGTAGATGTGCTACTGCTCAGGAATAACACCTAACAAATACATCTACTGTACCCATCAGGAATACGCCTAACAAATACATCTACAGTACCCATCAGGAATACGCTAACAAATACATCTACATACCCATCAGGAATACACTAACAAATACATCTACAGTACCCATCAGGAATACGCCTAACAAAATATATCTACTTACCCATCAGGAAACGCTAACAAATACATCTACTGTACCCATCAGGAATACGCCTAACAATAAATATATCTACTGTACCCATCAGGAATACGCCTAAACAAATAAATACATCTACTGACCCATCAGGAATACGCCTACAAATATATCTACTGTACCCATCAGGAATAACAACAACATAAATACATCTACTGTACCATCAGGATACAGCCTAACAAATAAATATACTACTGTACCCATCAGGAATACCCTACAAATAAATACATCTACTGTACCCATCAGGAATAACCTAACAAATAAATACATCTACTGTCCCATCAGGAATACGCCTAACAAATACATCTACTGTACCCATCAGGAATACACCTAACAAAAAATACATCTACTGTACCCATCAGGAATACGCTAACAAATAAATACATCTATGTACCCATCAGGAATACGCCTAACAAATAATACATCTACTCCACAGGAATACGCCTAACAAATAAATAATCTACTGTACCCATCAGGAATACGCCTAACAAATAAATAACATCTACTGTCCCATCAGGAATATGCCTAACAGATTATTCTACCCATCAGGAATACTTCCAAACTATTCTTCTACCAATCAGGAATACACCTAACAGATTACTTCTACCCATCAGGAATACACCTAACAGATTCTTCTACCCATCAGGAATACACCTGCCAGATTCTTGTACCCATCAGGAATACACCTAACAACAGATACTTCACCCATCAGGAATACATCCAACATATTCTTCTTAACCTCATCAGGAGGATACACCTAACAGATTCTTCTAACCCATCAGGAATACACCTAACGCAGATTCTTCTACCCATCGGGAATACACCTGACAGAATTATTCTACCCATCAGGAATACCCTAACAGATTCTTCTACCATCAGGAATACATCTAACAGATTCTTCTACCCATCAGGAATACACCTAACGATACTTCTACCCATCGGGAATACACCTGACAATTCTTCCTACCATCGGGAATACACCTGACAAGATATTCCACCCATCCAGGAATACACCTAACAGATTCTTCTACCCATCAGGAATACACCTAACAGATACTCTACCCATCGGGAATACACCTGACCAAGATTTTCTCTACCCATCGGGAATACACCTGACAGATTATCTACCCATCAGGAATACATCTAACAGATTCTTCTACCCATCAGGAATACCAACCACCACCAGATTCTTCTACCCATCAGCGAATACACCTGACAGATTCTATCTACCCATCAGGAATAACATCCAACAGAATCTTCTACCATCAGGAATACACCGACATATTCTTCTACCCATCAGGAATACATCTAACAGATTCTTCTACCATCAGGAATACATCCAACAGATTCTTCTATCCCATCAGGAATACACCTGACAGATTCTTCTACCATCAGGAATACATCCAAAGATTCGTCTACCCATCAGGAATACACCTGACCGGTACATCTACTATGAGTTGGGCGGATACAAAGTTCATACCATCATACAGTTTCTGTACCATACCGGGTTACAGTATTACCAAATACTGTGCAAGTGATAGTGTGTTACTGTGTGAGACAGTTTCAGCTGTGTTACAGTGAATGAATTAATGATTTCAATTTATTTTTGTGTCAAAAGCCAATTAGCAACCTCGATCCCTAATGGGATTAACTGACACATAAACAAATCATTACACTAATTCACCATGGTAATTCAGTGATCATCTCTTCTGTGTTCTTCTCTCACGGATATAAGGAGTGAAACATTAAAGGTTATTACATCCAAAACTATGAAATAGTAAATAAGGTTATCCAAACAATAAGTTACATCCTGGAGCCAGTATAAATAACATTACAATACACAGATGTTTGTAGAGTGGAGGATTCATTGGAGGACGGGGTTTGTAGAGTGAGAGGATTCATGGAAATAGGCGTTTGTAGAGTGGTGAGATTTATGGAGAGTGGTTTGTATTGTAGAAGTGGGAGGATTCCATGAGAGGGGTTTGTAGAGTGAGAGGATTCAGGAGAGGGTTTTAGAGTGGAGGATTCATGGAGAGGGGTTTGTAGGAGTGGAGGATTCATTGGTGAGGGTTTTTCGTTAGCAGTGGAGGATTCATGGAGATGGGGTTTGTAGAGTGGAGGCAATTCCATGGTGAGGTGTTTGTGAGTGGAAGGTATTTCGATGGAGAGGGGTTTGTAGCAGTGGAGGATTTTCTTCTAGAGGGTTTTTGTGTATATATCAGTGGTAGAAACAAGTATTGGTAACCCACTGCCGATTTTGCAGATTTTCCTTACTTACCAAGCAATGTAGAGGAAAATCACAATTGTATGATTTTTAACTAATTAATTGCATTTTATTCATGACATAAGTATTTTGATACATCAGAAAAAGAGAATTAATATTTGGTTACAAGAAACCTTTTGTTTGCAATTACAGAGATCATAATTGTTTCCTGTATCATAGACCAGGTTTGCACACACTGCAGCACGGGATTTTGGCCCACTCCTCATACCAGACCTTCTCCAGATCCTTCAGGTTTCGGGCTGTCGCTGGGCAATAACGGACTTTCAGTCAGCTCCTCCAAAGATTTTTCTATTGGTCAGCGTCTGGAGACTGGCTTAGGCCACTCCAGACCTTGAGATGCTTTCTTTACGGAGCCACTCCTTCGTTGCCCTGGCTGTGTTGTTTCGGGTCGTTGTCATGCTGGAAGACCCAGCCACGACCCCATATCTTCCCATGCTCTTACTGAGGGAAGGAGGTTGTTGGCCAAGAATCCTCGCGATGCAGTGGCCCCGATCCATCCTCCCTCAATACGGCGGCAGCTCGTCCTTGTCCCCTGCAGAAAAGCATCCCCAAAGAATGATGTTTCCAACCGCATGCTTTCAGCGGTTGGGAGTGGTGTTTCTTGGGGTTGTACCCCCTCATCCTTCTTCTTCTTCCTCCAAAACCAGCGAGTGGAAGTTTTTAGACAAAAAAGCTTCTATTTTTTGTCTCATCAACCACATGACCTTCTCCCCATTCCTCCTCGTGGATCATCCAGATGGGTCATTGGCAAACTTCAGACGGGCCTGGACATGCGCTGGCTTGAGCAGGGGGAACCTTGCGCGCACTGCAGGATTTGAATCCATGACGGCTAGTTGTGTTTATAATGGTTTTCTTTTGGGAGACTGTGGTCCAGCTCTCTGCAGGTCATTGACAGGTCCTGCCGGTGTAGTTCTGGGCTGATCCCTCACCTTTCTCAATGATCATTGATGCCCACGAGGTGAGATCTTGCATGGAGCCCCAGACCGAGGGTGATTGACCGTCATCTTGAACTTCTTTCCATTTTCTAATAATTGCGCAACAGTTTGTTGCGCTTCTCTCACAAGCTGCTTGCCCTATTGCTGTAGCCCACCCCAGCCTTTGTGCAGGTCTTACAATTTTATCCTGATGTCCTTACACAGCTCTCTGGTCTTGGCATTGTGGAGAGTTGGAGTCCTGTTGATTGAGTGTGTGGACAGGTGTCTTTAATACAGGTAATTGAGTGGAGAAACAGGAGGGCTCTCTTAAAGAAAACTAACAGGTCTGTGGAGGCCGGAATTCTTAACTGGTGGTAGGGTGAATCAAAATACTTAATGTCTTGCAATAAAATGCAAATTAAGTAACTTTAACAATCATACAATGTGATTTTCTGGATTTTTGTTTATATTCCATGTCACTTCACATTGAAGTGTACCTGTTTGCTAAAAAAAATTCCAAGACCTCTACAATGTTGTAAGTAGGTAAAACCTGCAAAATCGGGCAGTGTATCAAATACTTGTTCTCCCCACTGTATGTGCTTGTGTGTTTTGTGTGCTTTGGGTGTGGGTGTGTATGTGTATGTGTCCTTGTGTGTGTGCGGGTGGTGTGTGTGCTGTGTTGTTTGTGGGTGGGTGGGGTGTGTGTGTGTGTGCTTGTGTGTGTTGTGGTGTGCATGTGTGCTTGTGTGTGTTCTAGTAGAGTGAAAGGAAACTGCATGAGAGAGAGAGAGGAGAGAGAGAGAGAGAGGAGAGAGAGAGAGAGAGAGAGAGAGAGAGAGAGAGAGAGAGCGAGAGGGAGAGCGAGGAGAGAAGAGAGAGAGAGAGAGAGAGAGAGAGAGAGAGAGAGAGGAGAAGAGAGAAGAGAGAGGTCAATGTGTGTGAAGGTTGAATATGACTCTCTCTTACAGTAACATCTTGCACAATAGTCCTCCTATAACACAGATATGAAAATAGTTTCAGCCTGGAGTGTAGTAACAGGTGTTCAGGGTTTGTACCCTAATTGGGGGACTATTCAGACGGTTGGTTCCATTGTACCATGTGACCCATTCAGCAGGAAATATAAGAAAGACCCACTCAAATGTGTTCTAATAATCAGTCCTATTTTTTGTGCCGAAGAAAAGTGCTTGAGCCAAAGCGACAAACCTGAACAAAACTGAACATTGATTGCCAATGACAGAACTCTCCTAGAGCTATGGCAGAACCGGGTCAATTGCTAATGAACAGCATCAAGGAGGCTGAAATAGTTATGTCTCTATTGAAAGAGCGGTCCGGTTGGCCGGTGGTTAAACTTCAACTATATATTAACGGGAGTTAAGAAACTAATCAGGTATACAATATTACACTCTTAGAGACACCTTTCTGGTGACGTTCAAGGGCAATCTAATCCATCATTAAAAAAATGGTCTTCCAAGATTGTGAAACGATCAGAGAATAAGTGGCTGAAGTGAGAGGAGAGAGGATAGGCAGGGAAGAAGAAGATTGAGAGGAGGGAGGAGGGAGGAGGGAGGGAGGGGGGGAGGGAGGGAGGGGAGGGAAGGGGGAGGGAGGGAGGGAGGAGAGAAGGAAGGAGAGAGGAGAGAGTGGGCGGAGAAGAGGAGGAAGAGACCACAAGGAAAGAGGGAAGGGAGACTGAGGAGAGGGTGAGAGGGAGGGAGACTGAGGAGAGGGTGAGGGGAGGGAGAACTGGAGGAGAGGGTGAGAGGGAGGGAGATGAGGAGAGGGTGAGTAGGGAGGGGAGACTGAGGAGAAGGGGTGAGCCGCGGAGGGAGACTGAGGAAAGAGATCAATGAAGGGAACGGATAGAGAGGGAGGAGAGAGGGGAGGAGGGGGGAGACCTAGCGGTAGGAGATCAATGCAGGGTAAGGTTCAGAGAGGGGCAAGAATACAAGTGAGCGAAGTGAATGGAAGAGACAGAAGGAAAGAGAAAGAGGTAAAACAGAAAAGGGAAGGAGAGACAGAGAGAGAGAAGATAGAGAGACGAGAGAGGGGAAGAGAGAAGTAAATAGAAAGGGGGTCCGAGAGAGAGAGAGAGAGAGAGAGAGAGAGAGAGAGAGAGAGAGAGAGAGAGAGAGAGAGAGAGAGAGATGAGAGAGAGAGCGAGAGGAGAGAGAGAAGAGAGAAGAGGAGAGAAGAGAGAGAGAGAGGTAAATAGAAAGGGGAAGAAAGAGAGAGAAGAGAGAAGTAGAGAAGAGAGAGAGAGAGAGAGAGAGAGAGAGAGAGAGAGAGAGAGAGAGAGAGAAGAGAGAGAGAGATGAGAAAGAGAGGAAAAGAAAGGGAAGAGAGAGAGAGAGAGGAGAGAGAGAGAGAAGAGAGAGAGAAGAGAGAAGATGAGAGAGAGAGAGAGAGAGAGAGAGAAGAGAGAGAGAGAGAGAGAGAGAGAGAGAGAGAGAGAGGAGAGAGAGAGAAGAGAAAAGAAGGACATAGAGGGAGAGAGAGAGAGAGAGAGAGAGAGAGAAGAGGAGAGAGAGAAGAGAGAGAGATAGAGAGAGAGAGAGAGAGGAGAGAGAGAGAGAGAGAGAGAGAGAGAAGGAGGAAGGAGAAGAGAGGTAAATAGAAGGTGTAGAGAAGAGAGAGAGAGTAGAGACGAGAGAAAGAGAGAGACGAGGAGAGAGAGAGAGAGAGAGAGAAGAGAGAGAGAGAGAGAGAGAGAGAGAGAGGAGAGAAACACGAGAATGAAAGGGAAGAGAGAGAGAGAGAGGTAAATAGAAGAGGGACAAAGAGAGAGAAAAAGGGGAAAGCTAAAATGGCTAAAACAGCGTCGGAGAAGAAGGCAGAATCTTGCCCCCAACCAAATTGTATTTTTTGTTTGTTTATGTGCGTTGTTTGTAACTTATTTTTTCCCCTATTTTGTACATAATGTTGCCGCTGCCATCTCTAATGACCGAAAATAACTTCTGGACATCAGGACTGCGATTACTCACCACGGACTGGCAGAATCCTTTTTTTCCTTTAATGAGTCTGACAAGCCCAACACGAACAATATACTGCTTTCTCGGGAACAGGCCCAGATCCCCGTGATGTGCGTGAAGAAGAGGCGGAGAAAAAGGGTCCGGAGGGCGGGCTGCCTTCTGAGAACTTGTAGATGATTGAATAAACCCCCACTTCCTTCCATTCTGCTAGAAAACATGACATCTTTGGAGAATAAAATAGATGACCTACGCGGAAGACTAAACTACCAACGGGACATTAGAAACTGTAACATCTTATGCTTCACGGAGTCGTGGCTGAAAGACGACACTATCAACATAGAGCTGGCTGTTTATATGCTGCACCGGCAGGATATAAACAGACGAAGGACCATGTATTTTTGTAAGTAACAGCTGGTGCACGATATCTAAGGAATTCTCAAGTTATTGGTCGCCAGAGGTAGAGTATCTCATGATAAGCTGTAGACCACACTATCTACCTAGAGAGTTTTCATCTGTGTTTCTCATAGCTGTTTACATACCACCACAGTCAGAAGCTGTATTTCGCCATAAGCAAACAAGAAAACGCTCACCCAGAGGCGGCGCAACCTAGTAGACAGGGACTTCATTCCATTTTACCAAATTTCCATCAGCATGTTAAATGTGCAACCAGAGGGAAAAAAACTCAGGACCCCCTTTACTCCACACACAGATACGCATACAAAGCTCTCCCTCGCCCTCCATTTGGTAAATCTGACCATAATTATATCCTCCTGATTCCTGCTTACAAGCAAAAATTAAAGCAGGAAGCATTAGTGACAAGATCAATAAAAAAGTGGTCAGATGAAGCAGATGCTAAGCTACAGGATTGTTTTTCTGACACAGACTGGAAAATGTTCTGGGATTCCTCCAATGGCATTGAGGAGTACACCACATCAGTCATTGGCTTCATCAATAAGTGCATCGAAGACGTCATCCCCACAGTGAACGTACGTACATATCCCAACCAGAAGCCATGGATTACAGGCAGCATCCGCAAGGAGCTAAGGCTAGAGCTGCCGCTTTCATGGAGTGGAACTCTAACCCGGAAGCTTATAAGAAATCTCACTATGCCCTCTGACGAACCATCAAACAGGATCGAATTGTACTACAACGGCTCTGACGCTCGTCGGATGTGGAACGGCTTGCAAACCATTACAGACTACAAAGGTAAACAAAGCCGAGAGCTGCCCAGTGACACGAGCCTACCAGACGAGCTAAACTACTTTTACATTTGCTTCACGAGCGAATAACACTGAAACATGCATGAGAGCTCCAGCTGTTCCGGAAGACTGTGTGATCACGCTCTCCACAGCCGATGTGAGTAAGACCTTTACAAGTCAACATTCAGATGGATTACCAGGACGTGCACTGTGAGCATGCGCTGACCAACTGGCAAGTGTCTTCATTGACATTTTCAACCTCTCTCTGTCCAAGTCTGTAATACCAACATGTTTTATGCAGATCACCATAGTCCCTGTGCCCAAGAAAACTAAGGTAATATGCTTAAATGACTACCGACCCGTAGCACTCACGTCTGTAGCCATGAAGTCCTTTGAAAGGCTGGTCATGGATCACATCAACACCAGTATCCCAGAAACCCAAGACTCACTCCAATTTTCATACTGCCCCAACAGATCCACAGATGTTCAATCTCTAATGCATTCCACACTGCCCTTTCCCTCCTGGACAAAAGGAACACTTATGTGAGAATGTTATTCATTGACTAGAGCTCAGCGTTCAACACAACACAACAGTGCCCTTAGTAAGGCTAGGCGTCCCGCTAGCGGAACAACTTCCGGTGAAACTGGAGGGAGCGCAATTCAAATAAATAATTATAAAAATGATGTAGAGTAAACATTTAGGAACATACAAGTGTCTTATATCGGTTAAAAGCTTAAGTGAATTTTAACTTCTTCACGATCATTACACAGGTGCACCTTGTGCTGGGGACAATAAAATGTCACTTTATAATATGCAGTTTTGTCACACAACACAATGCCACAGATGTCTCAAGTTTTTATTGTGTAATTGGCATGCTTAGTGCAGGAATGTCCACAATAGAAAATGAAATGTTAATTTCTCTACCATAAGCCGCCTCCAATGTCATTTTAGAGAATATTGCAGTATGTCCAACCGCCCTCACAACCGCAGACCTCATGTAACCACGCCAGCCCAGGACCTTCACATCCGGCTTCTTCACCTGTGGGATCGTCTGAGACCACCCACACATACAGCTAATGAAACTTCAGAGTATTTCTGTCTGTAATAAAGCTGGAAGGTTGCTGGAACAAATCCCCGAGCTGACAAGGTAAAAATATGTCGTTCTGCCCCTGAGCAAGGCAGTTAACCCACTGTTCCCGTGGCGCCAAAAACGTGGATGTCGATTAAGGCAGCCCCCCGCACCTCTCTGATTCAGAGGGGTTGGGTTAAATGCGGAAGACACATTTCAGTTGAATACATTCAGTTGGACAACTGACTAGGCATCCCCCTTTCCCCTTTGTGTGGAAAAACTCATTCTGATTGGCTGGTCCTAGCTCCAAAGTGGGTGGGCCTATGCCCTACCAGAACCCACACATGGCTGCTCCCCTGCCCAGTCATGTGAAATCTACAGATTAGGGCCTCATTTATTTATTTCAATTGATTTCATTATATGAATTGTAACTCATTAAAAGGAATTTAGGAACACCATTTTTTTGAGGTGGGAGAAATGAAAGCTAGAATCCTTTTTTTTTTAGGTACACAGATACGCCAGGTCGCACAGCAAAATATTTAGCCGTATATGTGAGTAAAATGGTCACACTGCAGAGTCCTGCAACCTCCTTCTCATTGATTGTTGCCAGCTGACCTACCCTTTACAATAATGAGTTTGATTAAAACTTCTTGACGCTAGGAGGCAGAATTTTTATGTTTGGAAAAATAACGTTCCCAATGTAAATGGCCTATTTCTCAGGCCCAGATGCTAGAATATGCATATAATTGACAGATTAGGATAGAAAACACTGTGAGTATAACAGAACTGATTTTGCAGGCGAAAACCTGAGGAAATCCAACCAGGAAGTGACTCTTATTTTGAAAAATCCCTGTTCCATTGCCTGCCTATCCTCCATTTAAAGGGGTATCAACCAGATTCCTTTTCCAATGGCTTCCACAGGTTGTGAACAGGCTTCAGACATAGTTTCAAGCTTTTATTCTGAAAAATGAGCGAGATTTATCAAATTGCGTCAGTGGATAGCCAGGTGTCCTTTGATTAGTTATTGCGCGCGAAAGTGGTAGCTCAACATTTTCTTTCTCTATTGTATTGAATAGTTTACCGTCCGGTTGAAATATTATCGATTATTTATGTTAAAAACAACCTGATGGTTGATTATAAAAACGTTTGACATGTTTCTACGAACTTTACGGATACTATTTGGAATTTTCGTCTGCCCTTCATGACCTGCCTGAGCCTGTGGATTTCTGAACATAACGCACCAAACAAATAAGAGTTTTTTTTATATAAAAATCTTTATCGAACAAAAGGAACATTTATTGTGTAACTGGGAGTCTCGTGAGTGCAAACATCCGAAGATCATCAAAGGTAAGCGATTAATTTTATTGCTTTTCTGACTTTCATGACCAATCTACATTGCTGCTAGGTGTTTGTAATGTTTTGTCTAGTGATCGATAAACTCACACAAACGCTTGGATTGCTTTCGCTGTAAAGCATATTTTCAAAATCTGACACGACAGGTGGATTAACAACAAGCTAAGCTGTGTTTTGCTATATTGCACTTGTGATTTCATTAAATTAAATATTTTTAGTAATTTACTTTGAATTTGGCGCTCTGCAATTCAGCGGTTGTTAATGAAAATGATCCCGCTAAAAGGATCCGGTCACCAAGAGGTTAATCCAACTGCACTGTCCGATTTACAATAGGCTTTACAGCTAAAGCATGCCATGCGATTGTTTGAGGACAGCACCCCACATCAATATATTTTTCCACCGGCACAGGTTTCATAAATTCACAAATAACGATTAACGAATAACGATATTCACTTACTTTTTCCTCTGATTTGTCATCCAAAGGGTCCCAGCTATAACATGTAGTGTCGTTTTGTTAGATAAAATCAATCTTTATATCTCGAAAAGTCTGTTTAGTATGCACCATCGATTTGAGTAATCCACTCGTTCAACATGCAGAGAAAAGAATCCAAAAAGCTACTGCCAAACTTTATTAAAATAAGTCAAAATACATTTCTATTTACTCCTCAGATACCCTAAAATGTAATTAAACTATAATATTTCATATGGAAAGAAGTATGTTCAATAGGAAAACTATATTAGAAGGTGCGTGCCCTCTTCGTTGCACTGATTTCCAAGTCGGAGTCCCTGTATCAAAACTCATAGTTCTTCCTCGTTTGGGAAGAAACAAGCCTGAAACCTTTATCAAAGACTACTGACACCCAGTGGAAGCCATAGGAATTGCATCCTGGGAGCGAGATTTAATTGTTTCACTATACGTTCCATTGGAAGAGCATGGGCTCTCTTTGGATTTTCTCCAAACATATCTATTGTGTTATATTCTTCTACATTATTTTAACATTTCTTCAAACTTCAGTGTTTTCTTTAAAGCTCATCGCAAAGCTAAGGACCCTGGGACTAAACACCTCCCTCTGCAACTGGATCCTGGACTTCCTGACGGGCCGCCCCCAGGTGGTAAGGGTTGTTAACAACACATTCTCCATGCTGATCCTCAACACAGGGGCCCCTCAGGGGTGTGTGCTCAGTCCCCTCCTGTACTCCCTGTTCACTCATGACTGCACGGCCAGGCACGACTCCAACATCATCATTAAGTTTGCCGATGACACAACAGCGGTAGGCCTGATCACCGACAACGACGAGACAGCCTATAGGAAGGAGGTCAGAGACCTGGTCGTGTGGTGCCAGGACAACAACCTCTCCCACAATGTGATCAAGACAAAGGAGATGATTGTGGGAAAAAAGGACCGAACACGCCCCCATTCTCATCGACAGGGATGCAGTGGAGCAGGTTGAGAGCTTCAAGTTCCTTAACTTCCACATCACCAACAAACTAATATGGTCCAACCACACCAAGACAGTCGTGAAGAGGGCACGACAAAACCTATTCCCCCTCAGGAGACTGAAATGATTATGCATGTGTCCTCAGATCTTCAAAAGGTTCTACAGCTGCACCATCGAGAGCATCCTGACTGTTTGCATCACTGCCTGGTATGGCAACTGCTCAGCCTCCGACCGCAAGGCTCTACAGAGGGTAGTTCGAACAGCCCAGTACATCACCAGGGCCAAGGTTCCTGCCATCCAGGACCTCTATAGCAGGCGGTGTCAGAGGAAGGCCCTAAAAATTGTCATAGACTCCAGCCACCCTAGTCATAGACTATTCTCTCTGCTACCGCCTGGCAAGTGGTACCGGAGTGCCAAGTCTAGGTCCAAGAGGCTTCTAAACAGCTTCTACCCCCAAGCCATAAGACTCCTGAACACCTATTCAAATGGCTACCCAGATATTTTGCATTGTCCCCCCTCCCCCCCTCTCTTTTACACCGCTGCAACTGTCTGTTGTTATTATTTATGCATAGTCACTTTGATAACTCTACCGATAAGTACATATTACCTCAACTAACTGATGCCCCCGCACATTGACTCTGTACCGGTATCCCCTTGTATATAGTCTCGCTATTGTTATTTTACTGCTGCTCTTTAATTACTTATTACTTTTATTCATTTTTCTTAGCCGTATTTTTTTTACCTGCATTGTTAGTTCGGTGCTCGTAAATTAAGCATTTCACTGTAAGGTCTACACCTGTTGTATTCAGCGCATGTGACTAATAACATTTGATTTGATTTGATAGAGAGAGGCAAACAGAAAGGGGAAGAAAGAGAGAGAGACAAAGAAAAGAGAGAGAGAGGTGTAAACAGAAAAAGGGACAGAAGAGAGATGAGAGCGGGAAAGAGAGCGAGGAAGAGAGAGAGCGAGACGAGAGGAGGAGAGGCGGATGGAGGATGAGAGAAGATGAGGGATGAGGAGAGAGAGCTATACAGAAAGGAGAAAGAAAGAGAGAGAGAGGCGGGGGGAGAGGAGAGAGAAGAGAGGAGGGAGAGAGACAGAAGGGAAGTAGAGAGAAATAAGAAAGATTAACTAATGACTCGGTGTCGACTTTGATCGTTGCAGGCAGAGAGAGGGAGGAGAAGAGAAGTATAGAGGAGGGAGATAGAGAGAGAGGAAGACGAGAGAGGAGAGAGAGAGAAGAGGGAAGAGAAGAGAGAGGAGGAAGATGAGTGTGCGAGAAGAGAGAGAGAAGTATATCAAAAGGGAAAGAAATAGGAGAGAGAGAGGGGGGGAGAGAGATGCCGAGAACAAAACAAAGATAATGAATCACCGTATCCCCAGAAGCCTCCTCTCTAACCTGTGCTCTCTCTCACAGCCTTTCTGACAGTCTGTCAAGTGGAAGCGGGCTGCGACTATTTGCATTTCTCCCACCTAATAGCCTCCTGATAAGTCACTCTCCTAAAGTAACATCAATGTAGGGTATGCAAACATGCTTTTAGTTGGTTTCAGGTCTGACACAATCACAACGACACATGTTCTACGTTGATATCTTTATTAATGCGCCTGAAGAACACAGGCTGACCTCAGCTGACCTCAGGCTGACCTAGCGCTGATCTCAGGCCTGACCTCAGGTCACGCAAATCAGTAATTTTACATCGGAGGGATCATTACAGCAGATGGACACAACACACACGACACACACCTAATCATAACCCTACTGGAGGGCCGGCATGCTCCCTTACCATATGTCATCTCTCTCCTCCCTGTCCCAGTTCATTGTTTGACATTTCTCTCCCTTGGTAGTGTCTGCTGTGTTGGACTGAATGCTTTCATTAAAACAATTGATTGGGGTGCCTCCTCTGTTTCCCCGCGGCTGTTTTGTGTTCAGAGAAGGCTGAGGAGCGGAGTGATCCTCTGTGTGTGTGTGTGTGTGTGTGTGTGTGTGTGTGTGTGTGTGTGTGTGTGTGTGTGTTGTGTGTGTTGTGTGTGTGTGTGTGTGTGGTTGTGGTGTGTGTGTTGGTGTGTGTGGTGTGTGTGTGTGTGGTGTGTGTTGTTTGTGCAATAAGATCTCACCAATTTGACTTCAGATTCCGACGTTTCTCCACTTCTCCAAATGTCAAATTTCAAAGTTGCGCCAAACGTCAAATTTCTCCTCTTGCCTCTTGGCGGTTAAGTTTAGGCGTTCATTCTGAATGGTTTAAGGTAGGGTTTCAGGTTTGGGATAGGTTTAAAAAAATAAAAAAAATAACTGCTTATCACTTGAACTTCACTCCGTCCTCATCGACCTATCAAAATCCAAGCCTACTTCCTGGTAATAGCGTTCCCGTTGCCTTCAGTGGCGGGTTTAAAGGCATCTTCCCACATCCTGGGTATCTGGAGTGGATCTTGAGAGACCTGGCTGGTGTGTGTGTGCGTGTGTGCATGTGTGCGTACGTGTGTGTGTGTGTGTGTCACAGGAGGTTGGTGGCACCTTAATTGGGGAGGACGGGCTCATGGTAGTACTATAGTGGAATAAGTGGAATGGTATCAAATACATCACACACATTGGTTTCCATGGGGTTCCATGTGTTTGATGCCCTTCCATTTACTCTCAACCGACGATTATTATGAGCCGTCCTCCCATCAGCAGCCTCCACTGGTGTGGTATACGTGTGTGTGGTGTGCATATGTGTGGTTGTGTGTGTGTTTGTTGAGCATAGTGATCATCTGTAAGGTTGTTCTGCTTCACGTTCTCCCAACTCCTAAATGACACACTGTTATCTTTAAAGTTACAGTGCACTTCTTTTAACCATGGCACATAGGGTATGCACTATTTGTTGACCACATTGATCCTTCTCACAGATGAATAAACCACAAAACAGATCACTGTACTAACAGACTGGGGTGTATTGATGACATCACTATAGAAAAATACTAGAACAGATACTGTACTAACAGACTGGGTGGGTATTGATGACATCACTATAGAAATATAATTACTAGAACAGATACTGTACTAACAGACTGGGTGTGTATTGATGACATCACTATAGAAATATAATTACTAGAACAGATACTGTACTAACAGACTGGTGGGTATTGATGACAATTCACTATGATATAATTACTAGACAGATACCGTTACTAACAGACTGGGTGGGTTATGATGCGATCACTATAGAAATATTATTACTAGAACAGATACTGTACTAACAGACTGGGTGTGTATGATGACATCACTATAGAAATATATTACTAGGTACAGATTAACTGTACTAACAGACTGGGTGTGTATTGATGACATCACTATAGAAATATAATTACTAGTACAGATACTGCGAGGTCAAACTTGGACTAATGGTAGGTTAAAACTATTATATAAAAAGGTGTGAAGTCAGTTGGGAGAATGTTCTGTTTTATAGTGTCTGTATATTTGTGGTCCACTTAGCTGTAAAAATTAATATTGGCAATATGCCTTACTCTAAACCAACAGAACAAAGGGCCTTGCCCGGGGCATCCTCTTGCTTAGTGCCATCAGATGTCCTTGAACCGCCTTAGCCTCAAACTATGTTTAATGAAACTATGTTTAATTGAGCAAATTCTAGCCCGAATTCAGATGACTTAATGTGGTTACACATAGCGGAGTCCAATTGAAGAAGGAAAAGGATTGTAGTATGGGCAGCTTTGCCTCCAGGGCAGAAACGGATGTGTTTGGTTAAGTTTAGGCAAGACGTGATTGGTTAGGTTTAGGCAATACATGTGATTAGTTAGGTTTAAGCAAGATGTGATTGGTTAGGTTTATGCAAGTAAACAGGAGATACAGTGTATGGAGACTTAATGGTTGGCCCTTCCTCTCATTTGGAAATCTATACGGCTTACATATGCCCACCCAGGATAAATGAAACGTTGGAAGGTCATATGCCAACCCAGGTTAAATTAAAGGTTGGAAGGTTATATGCCAACCCAGGTTAAATTAAAGGTTGGAAGGTTATATGCCAACCCAGGTTAAATTAAAGGTTGGAAGGTCATATGCCAACCCAGGTTAAATTAAAGGTTGGAAGGTTATATGCCAACCCAGGTTAAATGAAAGGTTGGAAGGTTATATGCCAACCCAGGTTAAATGAAAGGTTGGAAGGTCTTACACATATTGTACATAATGGATCTCTCATCTATGTTGTAGATTCATATTACGTTAATTATTTAGATACCTACTGTCAGGAAGGCAAAACAAATGTATTGCATTCACATTTGTGTTCCCTTTATGAGCAATAGGGTGTCATATGGGATAAACAACGGTCATTATACGATCATTTAAAAAACACTTTATTTGGACAGTCCATTAGTAGGTGCTCTACAGACTATCTACAGGCGATCAGTAACATAACTAATAACCCTAACACTAAACTTAACCCTTATCCTAACCCTAATCTTTATTTTAACCCTAACATTAACCATAACCTTAGCAAGCAGTTGCTTATCAACAGATAGTTTGTTGATGGTATTACAATCTGTAGAGCATCTACAGACAGACTATCAGGACTATCCAAATAAAGCGGGACCTAAATAAATAGCTACTCAATAATTTACCAGACTATTAAGGTCGTAACTCGTAAATTACATTTACCAATTATAATGATTTATTAGAATACATGCAAGTATGATGGCCTCATTGACTAAGGTGACTTTAATTTTTAAAGGGGAAACCTGTATGTAATCACAAAATGTAACCTTGATAGACTGGACTCCAGCTCCAATTAGACCTTATGTGATTGGCTCACCACCAAGCTCAGGGGTGTCAAACATGCCGAAGGGAGTCCAATCCGTCCCGCAGGGTGTTTGAGGTGGGAAACGAACTCAACATACTTAAAATTTCTAAAACTAAATCTAATTTCTAAGTGTAGAAATTATATTGGGTCTATATTCATATAGTTTATTGACTGTCCATCTCGCTAATAATCACTAGACAGTCAGGGAGAATCAAAAATTCCAAAAGCTGTCATGACTGCTCCCGCTCCCGCTCGAAGGCGCCAGGCTGCCCTGCATTACGCACTCCTTTCATCATCATTACGCACTCCTGCCTTCCCTCGTCACGCGCATCAGTAATATTGGACTCACCTGGGCTCAATCACCTGTTTATTACCTCCCTTATATTTGTCAGTTCCCCAGCTCTGTTCCCCGCTGCTGCATTGATTGTCGCCTGTGTTTGTGTTTCCCAGTTCTGACACTGTTCCTGTCCTGTTGCATGTCTGTTCCAAATTAAATGTCAACTCTCCGTGGCTGCTTCTCTTCTCCAGCGTCGTCCCTTACAAAAACAACGCATAGAGGACAATGTTTCGGAATTTTTGACCTGGTTGAAGACTGAATGCCGCGGGTCAAAATGAGTTTAACACCCCTGCCCTAGCTCACCGCGAGCCTACTAGATGGTAACAGGCACCTGCATATGCCCCTAGTGGGTGGTTGGAAGTTGCCATGGAAATATAATGCCAAGCCATGCCGTAACGTCACCATTGTATTAATGCCTGGACAGCTCTTGGACTTCTAATCCACTGGAGTTGGGGCTCTTGTCATTCTGTTATCGCCATCTTGTATTCTTGTTGACTAAACTAATGTACTGTATGATATAATAATATACGCCATTTAGAAGATGCTTTTATCSAAATCGTCTTACAGTCATGCGTGCATTTTACATAAGGGTGGTCCCAAGGGATCGAACCAACTATCATGGTGTTGCAAGCGCAACTAAGCCAGAGAGAACCTGCATGTGGAATGTGTTTCATATACTCTTTCACAAACTTGTTCAGGCACTTGTGGAAACTACATTGTTTATTATAAGGAAACAGCTCCCTTATCAATGCTATACTTACTTAACTAACTTTACTGACCTTAACTGGCCCTTAACCCTCAACGTTGGTATTCTGACTGGCACTGATGACAGCCAGACAGCCAACACTCTCCCTGTTAAAATCCCTGTCACACACATACGCAGGCAGACAGGCAGGCAGGTGTACTTGCACACACACGCCGCACACACACACACACAACACGCGACACCAGAGCCACACACACACACACCACACAACACAACACCACACACACACACACAACACACACACACACACACACACACACAGCACACACACTTCACACACACAACACGAACACACACACACACACACACCACAACACACACCGAACACACACTCCATATCATATACAGCATCTCTCCCTGATTGTAGATGTCCCTCTCCTGTGACCTGAGCCTGAAGACAAGTGCTGGTGGGATGGTTTGAATCCATCACAGCAATCTGATAACGTAAGCTATCAGTCAATGCTGTAGAGAGATGTGACCTACCAGGCTACAATCTAATATATAAATAATAATTCATTCATAGAAATAGTGAGATGACTCAGAAAAAGTTTACTAAAGGATTCTTGAAAAGTACATTTATCTTGTAACTTGTTGTCCTCAACATGATTAAACTCAGAACTAGCGACGCGCTAATTAAAGGAAAAGACTTTAATAAATGAGGCTGATTGGGGTAATTGAACCCTCTGTGTTCCTTGATTGTAGTTGTGTAATCATTGTGCCTTGAACATTTAAACTACAGTTATTCAGCAATTCATAATTCAGGATGGAAAAACCAGACAGAAAGAGGGAAACATCAATCTCGTGCGGTTAAGAGGACAATGTCATGAAATAGGGAATTCCCCATGTTGTCATGTTGTCATGTTGTCCATGTTGCCAGTGTTGTCGAATGTTGTCATGTTGCCATGTTTGTCATGTTGTCATGTTAATCATGTTGGTCATGGTTGCCAGTGTTGCCATGGTTGCGCATGTGTCGATGTGTCTGGTTGTCATGTGCTGTTGCCATGTTGCCATGTTGTCAGCTGTTGAAATTGTCTCAGATGTTGCCATGTTGTCATGTGTTGCCATGTTGTCATGTTGAACCGATGTTTGTCATGTTTCAGTGTTGTCATTCGTTGCATGTTGTCATGTTGTCATGGTTGTCATGTCTTCATGTTGCCATGTGGTCATGGTTGTCATGTTGTCCTGTTTGCCAGTCAATGTTGTCATGTTGTCATGTTGGTCATGTTGTCATGTTGCCATGTGCCATGTTGTCATGTTGCATGTTTGGTTCCATGTTGCCATGTTTGTCATGTTGTCATGGTTGTCAGTGTTGTCCATGTTGTCATGTTGTCCATGTGCCCAATGGTTGCATGTTGGTCATAGTTGTATGTTGTCATTGTGTCATGTTGCATCATGTTGCCATGTTGCCATGTGTTGTCATGTTGTCATCGTTGGCATGTTGCCGACCTGTTGCCATGTTGCATGTTGTCATGTTGCAACAGCATGTTGTCATGTTGGTCAATGTTGCCGATGTTGCAGTATGTCATGTTTGTCATGTTGCATGTTGCCATGTTGTCAATGTTGTCAATGTCCTGTTGTATGTTGTCACTGTTGTCCATGTCCCCGATGCATGTTGTCATGTTGTCATGCCCATGTGTGTCTATTCGTTGTCATGTTGAACCCATGAGACACACTAGTAAGCATGTCAGATAGTAGAGTCATCACCACTACAGTGAACAGTATTAACCGTTCCATCAAGTGGAATGATACAGTAACCGATGGAGATGTTTTTAAAGGGTGGTTCATCGCGGTCTATTCAGCTGTCTGTATTGTGTACATGCAGTACATAGAGTTGTTACGAACTCCTCGTAGCCCGTAGAGCTCTCTGTATTGCAAAGGAGTCTGTAATCTCTAGCTGTGTAGCAGCTCTCTGTATTGTAAGGGTCTGTATCTAGCTGTGTAGCAGCTCTCTGTATTGTAAGGGTCTGTATCTAGTTGTGTAGCAGGTCTCTGTCTCTCTCTGTCTCTCGCTCTCTCTCGCTCTCTCTCGCTCTCTCGCGCTCTCTCTCTCTCTCTCTCTCTCTCTCTCTCTCTCTCCATAACAAAGAGGGGGACAACACGGAGATGAAGAAGTAACAACATATATTTATTAAATAATGTAAATTATATTCAGATAACAATGGTGTACGTACGTAGTCAGTAGTGTAAGTGAGTGGATGCGTGCATAGATGGTGATAATGAGGGCTGTTGAAAGGTGCCAAAACAAACGAACAACAAGTAGCCCAAAATGCCACAACCAAAAACAACAGTGTGTCTGCGTGGAGGGAATCTCCTAGATGTTTGGGGGAAAGGTGTATTTATCCCAGGGACACAGCTGAGCCCAGGTGTGTRCCATTTCGCTGACGACCCTCCTGGCTCCGCCCACCGTCGTCTTTTTAAGGAAAACAAGAGCAAAGAGAAAGAATTCTGCAGACAGAGTGGGAGGGTCGCAGTGGTGTAAGGTACTTAAGTAAAAATACTTTAAAGTAGTACTTAAGTCATTTTTTGGGGTATCTGTACTTTATTTTACTATTTATATTTTTGATAACTTTACTTTTACTTCACTACATTCTTAATGAAAATAATGTACGTTTTACTCCATACAACGTCCCTGACACTCAAAAGTACTCATTACATTTTGACAGGAAAATGGTCCAATTCACACACTTATCAAGAGAACATCTCTGGTCATCCCTACTGCCTCTGATCTGGTGGACTCACTAAACACAGATGCTTCGTATGTACATGATGTCTGAGTGTTGGAGTGTGCCCCTGGCTATCCGTACATGATGTCTGAGTGTTGGAGTGGGCCCCTGGCTATCCGTATATGAAAAAATACAAGAAAATCGTGCCGTCTGCTTTGCTTAATTTAAGGAATTTGAAATGGTTTAAACTTGTACTTTTACTTTTGATACTTAAGTGAATTTAAAACCAAATACTTTTACTCAAGTAGTATTTTACTGGGTGACTTTCACTTTTACATGAGTCATTTTCTAATACTGCATCAATACTTTTACTCATGTATGACAATTGAGTCTTATTTTTAAAGGAATGTTTAATATATATATATATATATTTTAGGCTTTTTTGGGGGGTTTTGCGCCTCAATTCTTTGAGTATTTTTGTCAGTGCTCATGTAAGGTACTTTTTTTACACAATATCTGTGAGGAGATGAACGTTTATATTCCAAGGTTTATGATATATACATTCTGAATAAAAGCCTTCTAAATTTTATTCATTGGAGATAAGCGTTACTACTGTAACACAAGGAGGTATAGTTCAATGCCCACTATACATAGTATTTGCAGAAGATGGAGTGAAGAGGCAATGTAATGTGATTTGGACACATCCTGGTATGTGAGCTGTCTGTGGGTGGCCAAAGCTCCTCGCTGATTTCCATCCCGCTCCAAGCGTTTCAGCACAGTGGGTAAATGCTCCTACAGGCCACCACTCATGTAAGTGTATAATGAACGTAGGTGGATGGGCTTTCGCTTCTGGCTGTTTTAGCCACTCCTCCATATCAGCAGCACACTGCCACCCAGTGGCGGTACACAACAGTTTTTTTTTTTAGTTAACACCAGAGTTCATTTTCTTGAAGTGTTTCACAGTGTGTTGCCTATCTATCAATCTGTCCTCTCTGATTATTCTCCAGTGAGGGTTATCAGTGATGAACACCATTAAACACAAATAATACGTCCCAAATGGCACCCTATTCCCTGTATAGTCCACTGCAAAATGACACTATTATCTCCATCTGCTACACAGCGTTGCATTAAAAACCACATAGCGCCGTTCAAAAACTCCTGTTTTTCAATATTTACCAAGACAGAACAAATAAAGAAGGAGATTGATCAGTTACAGAGATATACGGCCTGAATACGGCAGTGGGGGACAATTGACTACAGCTTAATGGGGAGGTAATGGGGACCTGTCCCAGACCTGCRGTTTTCAACTCTCTAGAGACAGCAAGAGCGATAGAGATATTCTGAATGATCGGCTATGAAAAGCCAATTGACATTTACTCCTGAGGTGCTGACCTGTTGCACCCTCGACAACCACTGTGATTATAATTATTTGACCCTGCTGGTCATCTATGAACATTTGAACATCTTGGTCATGTTCTGTTATAATCTCTACCCGGCACAGCCAGAAGAGGACTGGCCACCCCTCATAGCCTGGTTCCTCTCTAGGTTTCTTCCTAGGTTTTGGCCTTTCTGGGGAGTTTTTCCTAGCCACCATGCTTCTACACCTGCATTGCTTGCTGTTTGGGGTTTTAGGCTGGGTTTCTGTACAGCACTTTGTGACATCAGCTGATGTAAAAAGGGCTTATAAATACATTTGATTGATTGATTGATTGATTGATTGATTGATTGATTGATTGATTGATTGATTGATTGATTGAGGTAGAATCTGATCAATTTTAATGACATGTGTCGGTTGGGTTTTCCTGGATCAAAGCTATGGGCTATAAAATGAAGCTCAAAACTTGATGCTCATCAGGTCTCCTACATCACCTGCACAGGTCAGTCCCTCTGGTATCTGGTTTATAAGAGCTTAGTAAAAACAAGAGGACCACTTAGTATCTGAAAGCATCGTTGACGTTGAGGAAAGATGGCAGTATCACAAAAACACACAAGGCTTTGATTTCAGGAGCATCACTCAAAACAAGGTGCATCTAACAGATGATATAACTTTGATGTTATGAGGCCTCAGACCACCACACACAAACACTCCTTACATGTGAAATCATTGGCTTGATGTGTGTTAATGATGGTGAATATTTGTGAAGCCACCAACTCCTCAGTCAGTGACTCAGAAGGGTCATTATTTTGTTGGGACTACAGAAGGCACTCCACAGAACAGCTGTCTGTATACCACACACACGCAATAACACACACACAACAAAGCTGTTAATAAACAAAGCAAAGCAGTGTGAATTACCCTGGGCAAAATTATACTGTCTCCCCTTTCCAKAACACATTAGAACATCAGAACATTAGAACATCAGAACATRAYAKKWRWYAACATRAGAACATRAGAACATRAGAACARWYGAACARWYGAACWTRAGAACATTAGAACATCAGAACATTAGAAAATCAGAACATTAAACATCAGAACATTACAACATTAGAACATCAGAACATTAGAACATTAGAACCTCAGAACATTAGAGCACCAAAACATTAGAACATTAGAACATCAGAACATGAAACATCAGAACATTAGAACACCAGAACATTAGAACATCAGAACATTAGAACATTAGAAAACCAGAACATTAGAACACCAGAACATTAGAACATCAGAACATCAGAACATTAGAACATTAGAACATTAGAACATCAAGACATTAGAACATCAGAACATTAGAACATCAGAACATTTAGAACATTAGAACATCAGAACATCAGAACATTAGAACATCAGAGCATTAGAACATTAGAACATTAGAATATCAGAACATTAAACATCAGAACATTAGAACATTAGAACACCAGAACATTGGAACATCAGAGCATTAGAACACCAGAACATTAGGACATCAGGACATCAGAACATCAGAACATCAGAACATCAAGACATCAAGACATTAGAACATTAGACCATTAGAACATCAGGACATCAAGACATTAGAACGTCAGAACATTAGAACATCAGAACATCAGAACATCAGAACATCAGAATATCAGAACATTAGAACATCAGAACATCAGAATATCAGAACATTAGAACATCAGAACATCAGAACATTAGAACATATGCAGAACATATGCTTACATATTTGTCTTTCCTTTCAGTTTCGGGTCATATTGCAGCTGTACAGAGAAGAGTTTGCCTCATGTCAATGTGGGCCTGAGGGAATGTRGTGCTAGAGCCACTCAATCAATCATCAATGTGGGCCTGAGGGAATGTCATGCTAGAGCCACTCAATCAATCATCAATGAAAAATGGAAAACAAACATTTTGTTTGAAAGAAAACATTTACATTTGAGTTTAAATGTATTACATTTATTTAACAGGGTCAATCAACGCCCAACTTCCAATCAACAATGCAAATCAATATGATTTCAGAGTGATATACTGTATCTGAGGTCTTTTTCTTAATGTACTGCTCTCCTCTGTATAAATGAGGGAAAAATACACTGTGTCTGTAAACAATGCTGTTGTAATACTTGACAAATGTAATCTATCTTGACTACCATTTAATGTAAAATGTCAGTGATAAATTGTAACTATAACCAAGCAATATTTCAAATGAATTCTGTTCTGGAGAGACTGGGAGTCTMGGTGATTTGTGTCTGAGGGAGTAAACAACTTTGATAAATGTACCCCGATCTATTTGTCATCCCTTTTGCTCCATCATTTTCATGGTTAAATGAAGCAATTTGTTTCTCTGTAGCGCAATCTGGTCGGGGTTGATTATCCAAGCTGGTGATGTCCTCGTACGATAAAAATAGAACGCCATAGTCTGCTTCCCAAATGGCACCCTCCTCCCGACATAGTGCACTACTATCAAGCAGGCCCATAGGGTCCTATGCAGGGAATAGTCTGCCGATTTGGACGCAGTTGTATAAAGGCTAGCCGCCAATAGTAGACTTTGTATTCTGCCTGCCTGGGATAATTGCATAATGTGACTTTTGCGGGAGAATGTGAGAAAGCACCGTTTTAATGACAGTAATGAATCTTGTTGGAGAGGCATTGAACTGTGGCATTCATATGGTTCCAAACAGGGCCCATTTTCTCTCATCCATCACCAGCCAGTGTTAATTTAATCAACAAAAATAGTGACTCAAATATTTGTGAAACAGTATTTTTTTGAGGCAATTCACGAGACTAGAAATGACTAAATAGACACAGAAAAAAACGATAACTAATAGAAAACAATAAGAAATTATCTCTGTGACTAAAATCTGACTATTTTAAGTTGACTGGAAAATAGATTTTAGATTGAGTGCTTTTCAGTGATAAGCACAATTAATATTAGCAGCACAGATGCTCAGTTCTGTTCAACAGTGGGAAGGATGTGCCACACCCGGCACACACAGCCTACATCAGCTGATGAGCTGCGGGGGAGCAAGCGATGAGTGTTGGCAGACAAGCAGTCAGGCTCCGCCCCAGCTCRGCCTCTGATTATACACATCGRAGAGTGTCTTGCTTCCCCGTAGCTAACCAATCACCACCAGCCTTCTAGTTAGCTACTCTTTGCCTGGTTAAGAAACACAAGCTCCGTGGCCTCCCGAGTGGTGCAGCGCTCTAAGGCGCCAATACAGACCCGGGATTGATCCTGGGCTGTGTCATAACCGGCCGTGATCGGGAGTCCCATAGGGCGGGTCACAATTGGCCCAGCATCGTTAGGGTTAGGGGAGGGTTTGGTCGTGGGAGGGCTTTACTTGGCTCATCACACTCTAGCGACTCCTTGTGGAAGGCTGGGCGCCTGCAGGCTTACATCTGACGTCAGTCCTCCGACACATTGGRGTGGCTGGCTTCCGGGATAACCYGGCGGGTGTTAAGAAGCGCGGTTTGGCGGGTCATGTTTTGGAGGACGCATGACTTGACCTTCACCTCCCGAGCCCATTGGGGAGTTGCAGCAATGAGACAAGGTCGAAATTGGGGATAAAAAGTGGGTAAAATAATAAATAAATAAGAGCAAACACAAGCTGCTTTATGAAGTTAATAAATACAATAGCAGCATTGAGTGTAATAGTAAAAAACTATCTAACTAGACTTTGTTTTTCTCTCCCTTGAGAACGTTCTTTAACTGAACGTGAGCCTGGTATAAAACAGTATAAACCAGGAGCCTATATGAAAACATTTGGTTGCACAGAAAGAAAGGAAAAGGGATAGCAAACAATTTATTGACTAAAATTCATCTGACTGTATTTTTTTCGAGGACTAGGACTCAGCAACAGTGACTCGGCAACAATGACTAGGTTCATTGACTCGACTACATCACTGGGCGAAACAGTGATAAGCTCACATTCAAAGTCATTAGGCACCTTTCTACTTTTGGGTATCAATGTGACTGAGGCGTCTGCGGAATGTTGATAACAGACGTGTTTTGTACAGTATGCAATGTGCAATACCTATGTAGACTGAATTAGGAATTTACATAGCCAGATCCCACTGGGCACACACTGGTTAAATCAACGTTGTTTCAATTCAATTACATTGAACCAACGTGGAATGGACGTTGAATTTACGTCTGTGCCCAGTGGGATAGTACTTATGTATGTATTCTACATGTTTGTCATATTTCTGCTGTTGGGAAGACAATAGGCTGTTATGCAGAAAAATATGTTGGTAGGAAAAGGCTAGGTATGTTTGTACACATGGAGGGCAGTGATATATGTTTACTACAGGTTAATGAGGTCATCCAAATGTGATGTGACTAAAATGTGACTAAAATTAAAGGGCATTTAGTTTACTAAAATGGCTCACTGTTTTTGTCATGTTGACAATAACTAGACTCAATTATTTTTCAAATGACAAAAATGTGACTAAGACTGAATTATATTTTAGTCAAAATGACTAAGACTAGATTAATACAAAAAAAAGAGTGCCAAAATTAACACTTCATCAGCCTAAAAAATACAATGCTTTGTGGAGAGGGAGATAAGGGAGGTGGAAGAGGAGAGGAGAGCAGGATTTCACATATGAATTATGACATTAAGATGAGGAGAAGGCCTATGCTTCTTAGGGCTAGGCCCCTTTTTTCTCCACTTCCTGTCTGAATGACGTGCCCAAAGTAAACTGCCTCTAGCTCAAGCCCTGAAGGCAGGATATGCATATAATTGGTACCATTGTAAATAAAACACTGCAGTTTGTAGAAATTATAAAATAATGTAGGAGAATATAACACAATCGATATGGTAGGAAAAAATCCAAAAAACCAACCTGAAATGTTTTTGAGAGAGACTATCCTCTTAGTAATTCAAGAGAAAGGTCATATTGAGAATTAGCTCCCTGGATGCAATTCCAATGGCTTCCACTGGGTGTAAGCAGTCTATGTTCAAGGTTTTAGGCTTGTAACTTCAAAAACGAATAAGAAATATCAGTTTTAGCAGTTTTGGAAATTCGTGTTTGCTCGCTTCGAAGACATTACACACCTGCTATAATCAGATAAAATTTGGGGGTATTTGAGGAGTAAATAGAAACGTATTTTGACTTGTTGAAACAAAGTTTAGGGGTAGATTTTCAGATTCCTCTCTGCATGTTGAACGAGTGGATTACTCAAATCGATGGCGCCAACAGACTTTTCGGGATATAAAGAAGGATTTTATCTAACAAAACGACACTACATGTTATAGCTGGGACCCTTTGGATGACAAATCAGAGGAAGATTTTCAAAAAGTAAGTCAATATTTAATCGTTATGTGAATTTATGAAACCTGTGCCGGTGGAAAAGTACTTTGATGTGGGGCGCCGTCCTTAAACAATCGCATGGCATGCTTTCGCTGTAATAGCTACTGTAAATCGTACAGTGCAGTTAGATTAACAGGAATTTAAGATTTCAGTCGATATAAGACACGTATATGTACATAAATGTTTAAAATCCATAACATTTATGGTTATTTATTTGAATTGCGTGCCCTCCAGTTTCACCGGAAGTTGTCCTGCTAGCATGACCCCTAGCCTTAATCAAAGACGTTCCTAAGGATTGTGGAGGGTAATTCACACACACGGGGAGGGAGGTGAGGGAGAGATTAAATAATGAAGTATCCTCGTTTTCATTGCACTTCAGATGACAGCTAACTTGAAAATGGTAATTAGTGCTTGAATTGCTATCATCCAACATGGTAGTGGAATTATTGTGCCTTAGGAAAGTTTTCAGACGCCTTGACTTTATCCACTTTTTGTTACAGCCTTATTCTAAAATGTATTAAATTAAAAAAATATACACTCAATACCCCATAATGACAAATCAAAACAGTTTTTAAAAAATGTATACCTCTGTAGGCTGCTCATATAATAATATGGATATCGTACAAACTCTTCCTAATATAGATACCATAACCTTGTAAAATGCACACCGTACTCTGGCATCCATACCTCTGTAGGCTGCTCACATATGAGTACAATAGAGAGGAGAAATACATCACCAAATCATCCCTGTCACTCGCAGGCTACTATTTAATTACACATGCACTCACACATACTGTGGCTGTATTCACATTCACATAGCTGAGGAATTCAATTAGGAAAAGTATGATTTTCCAAGTGGCTAAACTGTTAGTCCTGTTGAGGATGTAGTCGTTGCCAAAGGTGCTATAACAAAGCTCTGAGTAAAGGGTCTGAATACTTATGTAAATGTGATGTTTCAGTTTTTTATTTTAAATAAATTAGCCAAAAAATATAATCTGTTTTTGCTTTGTCATTATGGGGTATTGTGTGTAGATTGATGAGGGGGAAAAAACGATTTAATCAATTTTAGAAATAGGKTGTAACGTAACAAAATGTGGAAAAATACTTTCAGAAGGTGCTGTATATGAGAGTAAATCTAATTACAAGTAAAGAAGAAAAACCTGCACTTGTTTTGATATTTGCATTCAACTTGTATACACCCCAAAGAAAACATAATCAATCAGGCATTAGATGTGTGCATCGTATTAGAATAACCAAAATATTCTGAGATGTGGAATGTAAAAGCACACTGTAGAGGTATTGTTAAATATTTGGTTTGTAGACACGCTATAGTATGGTGCCGTATTAGGACTTTGTATTAAATGAACACTGTACAACAGTTTGTCTACTCTGGAACAACGCAGGCATAATATCCTGTGGAACCCATAAAAGAGTGTCTTAATAGCCTTCCAGATATGGACACTTTGACTCATACTCTCACATCCATTCCCCCTGTAGTCCACTAACATAATATAGATACCATCCATTCCCCCTGTAGTCCACTAACCATAATAATATAAGATACCATCCATTCCCCCTGTAGTCTACTAACAATAATATAGATACCATCCATTCCCCCTGTAGTCCTACTAACATATATAGATACCATCCATTCCCCCTGTAGTCCACTAACATAATATAGATACAATCCATTCCCCTGTAGTCTACTAACATAATATAGATACCATCCATTCCCCCTGTAGTCTACTACATAATATAGATACCATCCATTCCCCTGTAGTCTACGTAACATAAATAAGATACCATCCATTCCCCCCTGTAGTCCACTAACATAATATAGATACCATCCATTCCCCCTGTAGTCTACTAAACATAATATAGATACCATCCATTCCCCTGTAGTCCACTAACATAATATAGATACCATCCATTCCCCCTGTAGTCCACTAACATAATATAGATACATCCATTCCCCTGTAGTCCACTAACATATATAGATACCATCCATTCCCCCTGTAGTCCACTAACATAATATAGATACCATCCATTCCCCCTGTAGTCCTACTACATAATAATATAGATACATCCATTCCCCCTGTAGTCCACTAACATAATATAGATACCATCCATTCCCCGTGTAGTCCTACTACATAATAATATAGATACCATCCATTCCCCCTGTAGTCCACTAAATAATATAGATACCATCCATTCCCCCTGTAGTCCTACTAATAATATAGATACCATCCATTCCCCCTGTAGTCTACTGACATAAAATATAGATACCATCCATTCCCCTGTAGTCCACTAATAATATAGATACCATCCATTCCCCTGTAGTCACTAACATATATAGATACCATCCATTCCCCCTGTAGTCCACTAACATAATATAGATACCACTCCATTCCCCCTGTAGTCTCACTGACATAATATAGATACCATCCATTCCCCCTGTAGTCACTAACATAATATAGATACCATCCATTCCCCCTGTAGTCCACTAACATAATATAGATACCATCCATTCCCCCTGTAGTCACTACATAATATAGATACCATCCATTCCCCTTGTAGTCTACTAACATAAATAGATACCATCCATTCCCCTGTAGTCCACTAACATAATATAGATACCATCCATTTCCCCCTGTAGTCCACTAACATATTAAGATACCAATCCATTCCCCCTGTAGTCCACTAACATATTATAGTAAACCATCCATTCCCTGTAGTCCACTAACATATATTAGATACCATCCATTCCCCCTGTAGTCCACTACATATATAGATACCATCCATTCCCCCTGTAGTCCACTAACATAATATAGATACCATCCATTCCCCCTGTAGTCCAGCTAACATAATATTAGATACGATCCATTCCCTC
>NW_019942653.1:222530-238353 GCF_002910315.2 Salvelinus sp. IW2-2015 | reverse complement strand
CATAATAAGAACCCTCCCTGATCCCACAAAGATCTCCCCTGTAGGTCTACTCAACATAATATAATACCATCCAATTCCCCTGTAGTCCACTAACATGAATATAGATATCCATCCATTGCCCCCTGTAGTCTACTAACATAATAATATGATACCGATCCATTCCCCTGTAGTCTACTAACATCAATATAGATACCAATCCATTCCCCCTGTAGTCACTAACATAATATACGATACCATCCATTCCCCCTGTAGTCCACTAACATAATATAAGATACCATCCATTCCCCTGTAGTCCACTAACATAATATAGATACCATCCATTCCCCCTGTAGTGCACTAACATAATGATATAGATACATCCATTCCCCTGTAGTCTACTGACATAATATAGATACCATCCATTCCCCCTGTAGTCTACTACAATAATAATATAGATACCATCCATTCCCCCTGTACTCACTCAAATTAAATAGATTACCAATCCATTCCCCCTGTAGTCCCACTAACATAATATAGAATATCATCCATTCCCCCTGTAGTCCACTAACATAATAATATAGATACCATCCATTCCCCTGTAGTCGACTAACATAATATAGATACCATCCATTCCCCTGTACGTCTCTAACATGAATAATATAGATACCATCCATTCCCCTGTAGTCTACTTAACATAATAATATAGATACCATCCATTCCCCTGTAGAGTCTACTAGACATAATATAGATACCATCCATTCCCCTGTAGTCCACTAAATAATATAGATACCATCCATTCCCCTGTTAGCTTCACTAACATAATATAGATACCATCATTCCCCCTGTAGTCTCTACTAACTATAGATAGATCCATCCATTCCGCCCTGTATGGTCCACTAACATAATATAGATACCATCCATTCCCCTTGTAGTCTACTAACATAATATAGATACCATCCATTCCCCCTGTAAGTTACTACATAAATATAAGATACCATCCATTCCCCCTGTAGTCACTAACATAATTAAGATACCATCCATTCCCCCTGTAGTCTACAACATAATATAGATACCATCCATTCCCCCTGTAGTCTACTGACATAATATAGATACCATCCATTCCCCCTGTAGTCTACTAACATATATATACCATCCATTCCCCTGTAGTCTCACTAACATAATATAGATACCATCCATTCCCCTGTAGTCCACTAACATAATATAGATACCATCCATTCCCCTGTAGTCCACTAACATAATATAGATACCATCCATTCCCCCTGAGATTACCTACGAACATAATATAGATACCATCCATTCCCCCTGTAGTCCACTAACATAATATAGATTACCGATCCATTCCCCCTGTAGTCCCACTAACATAATATAGATACCATCCATTCCCCTGTAGTCCACTAAATTAATATAGATACCATCCATTCCCCTGTAGTCCACTAACATAATATAGATACCATCCATTCCCCTGTAGTCCACTAACATAATATAGATACCATCCATTCCCCCTGTAGTCTACTAACATAATAAGATACATCCATTCCCCCTGTAGTCCACTAACCATAAGTATAGATACCATTCCATTCCCCTGTAGTCCACTAACAAAATAGGATACCCACCATTCCCCTGTAGTCCACTAACATAATATAAGATACCATCCATTCCCCCTGTAGTCTACTACATAATATAGACTACCATCCATTCCCCCTGTAGTCCACTACATAATATAGATACATCCATTCCCCCTGTAGTCCACTAACATAATATAGATACCATCCATTCCCCCTGTAGTCTTACTACATTAATATAGATACCATCCATTCCCCCTGTAGTCTACTAACATAAAATTAGATACCATCCATTCCCCTGTAGTCCACTACATAATATAGATACCATCCATTCCCCCTGTAGTCCACTAACATAATATAGATACCATCCATTCCCCTGTGTAGTCCACTAACATAATATAGATACCATCCATTCCCCCTGTAGTCCTAACTAATAATATAGATATAATCCATTCCCCCTGTAGTCTACTACATAAATATAGATACCATCCATTCCCCCTGTAGTCTACTAACATAATATAGATACCATCATTCCCCCTGTAGTCTACTGATACATAAATAAGATACCATCCATTCCCCCTGTAGTCACTAACATAATATAGATACCATCCATTCCCCCTGTAGTCCACTAACATAATTAGATACCATCCATCCCCCTGTAGTCCAACTAACATAATATAGATACCATCCATTCCCCCTGTAGTCCACTAACATAATATAGATACCATCCATTCCCCTGTAGTCCACTAACATAATATAGATACCATCCATTCCCCTGTAGCCACTACATAATATAGATACCATCCATTTCCCCCTGTAGTCTACTAACATAATATAAGATACCATCCATTCCCCCTGTAGTCTACTGACATAATAATATAGATACCATCCATTCCCCTGTAGTCTACTGACATAATAATATAGATACCATCCATTCCCCCTGTAGTCCACTAACATAATATAGATACCATCCATTCCCCCTAGTTAGTCCACTAAACATATATGATACCATCCATCCCCCTGTAGTCTACTGACATATATAGATACCATCCATTCCCCCTGTAGCTCACTAACATAATATAGATACCATCCATTCCCCCTGTAGTCCACAACATAATATAGATACCATCCATTCCCCTGTAGTCCACTAACATAATATAGATACATCCATTCCCCCTGTAGTCCACTAACATAATATAGATACCATCCATTCCCCCTGTAGTCCACTAACATAATATAGATACCATCCATCCCCCTGTAGCTTACTAACATAATAATATAGATACCATCCATTCCCCCTGTAGTCTACTAACATAATAATATAGATACCATCCATTCCCCCTGTAGTCTACTGACATAATAATATAGATACCATCCATTCCCCCTGTAGTCTACTACATAATATAGATACCATCCATTCCCCCTGTAGTCCACTAACATTAATATAGATACCATCCATTCCCCCTTGTAGTCCACTAACATAATATAGATACCATCCATTCCCCCTGTAGTCCACTGACATAATATAGATACCATCCATTCCCCTGTAGTCCACTAACATAATATAGATACCATCCATTCCCCTGTAGTCTACACTGACATAATATAGATACCATCCATTCCCCCTGTAGTCTACTTAACATAATATAGATACCATCCATTCCCCCTGTAGTCCACTAACATAATATAGATACCATCCATTCCCCCTGTAGTCCACTAACATAATATAGATACCATCCATTCCCCCTGTAGTCCACTAACATAATATAGATACCATCCATTCCCCCTGTAGTCCACTAACATAATAATATAAGATAATCCATTCCCCCTGTGCTACTGACATAATAATATAGATACCATCCATTCCCCTGTAGTCTACTGACATAATAATGATTACCATCCATCCCCCTGTAGTCTACAACATAATATAGATACCATCCATCCCCCTGAGTCCACTAACATAATATAGATACCAATCCATTCCCCCTGTAGTCCACTAACATAAATAGATACCATCCATCCCCCTGTAGTCCACTAACATAATATAGATACCATCCATTCCCCTGTAGTCACTAACATTAATAATAATAGATACCATCCATTCCCCCTGTAGTCTACTAACAATAAATAGATACCATCCATTCCCCTGTAGTCTACTGACATACATAATATAGATACCATCCATTCCCCCTGTAGTCTACTCTGACATAAAATTGATACCATCCATTCCCCCTGTAGTCCACTAACATAATATAGATACCATCCATTCCCCCTTAGTCCACTAACATAATATAGATACCATCCATTCCCCTTTAGTCTACTAACATATAATAGATACCATCCATTCCCCCTGTAGTCTACTAACATAATATAGATACCATCCATTCCCCTGTAGTCACTAACATAATATAGATACCATCCATTCCCCCTGTAGATCCACTAACATATTATAGATACCATCCATTCCCCCTGTAGTCTACGACATAATATAGATACCATCCATTCCCCCTGTAGTCCACTAACATAATATAGATACCACCATTCCCCTGTAGTCCACTAACATAAATAGGATACCATCCATTCCCCCTGGAGTCCACTAACATAATATAGATACATCCATTCCCCTGTAGTCCACTAACATAATATAGATACCATCCATTCCCCCTGTAGTCTACTAACATAATAATATAGATACCATCCATTCCCCCTGTAGTCTACTGACATAATAATATAGATACCATCCATTCCCCCTGTAGTCTACTGACATAATATAGATACCATCCATTCCCCCTGTTAGCTACCTAACATACATAATATAGATACCATCCATTCCCCTGTAGTCTACTAACATAATAATATAGATACCATCCATTCCCCCTGTAGTCTACTGACATAATAATATAGAATACCATCCATTCCCCCTGTAGTCTACTAACATAATAATATAGATACCATCCATTCTCCCTGTAGTCTACTGACATAATATAGATACCATCCATTCCCCCTGTAGTCTACTAACATAATAATATAGATACCAGACACATTCCCCCTGTAGTCTACTGACATAATATAGATATCATCCATTCCCCCTGTAGTCCACTAAACATAATATAGATACCATCCATTCCCCCTGTAGTCTACTGACATAATAATATAGATATCATCCATTCCCCCTGTAGTCTACTAACATAATAATATAGATACCATCCATTCCCCCTGTAGTCTACCAACATAATAATAAGATACCATCCATTCCCCCTGTAGTCTACTGACATAATAATATAGATACCATCCATTCCCCTGTAAGTCCACTAACATAATATAGATACCATCCATTCCCCCTGTAGTCTACTGACATAATATAGATACCATCCATTCCCCCTGTAGTTCCACTAACATAATATAGATACCATCCATTCCCCCTGTAGTCCACTAACATAATATAGATACCATCCATTCCCCCTGTAGTCTACTGACATAATATAGATATCATCCATTCCCCCTGTAGTCACTAACATAATATAGATACCATCCATTCCCCCTGTAGTCCACTAACATAATATAGATACCATCCATTCCCCCTGTAGTCTACTGACATAATAATATAGATACCATCCATTCCCCCGTAGTTTACTGACATAATATAGATACCATCCATTCCCCCTGTAGTCCACTAACATAATATAGATACCATCCATTCCCCCTGTAGTCTACTGACATAATATAGATACCATCCATTCCCCCTGTAGTCCACTAACATAATATAGATACCATCCATTCCCCCTGTAGTCTACTTAACATAATATAGATTACCATCCATTCCCCTTGTAGCTCCACTAACATAATAATAGATACCATCCATTCCCCCTGTAGATCCACTAACATAATATAGATACCATCCATTCCCCCTGTAGTCCACTAACATAATATAGATAATCATCCATTCCCCCTGTAGTCCACTAACATTAATATAGATACCATCCATTCCCCCTGTAGTCCACTAACATAATATAGATATCATCCATTCCCCTGTAGTCTACTGACATAATATAGATACCATCCATTCCCCCTGTAGTCTACTGACATAATATAGATACCATCCATTCCCCCTGTAGTCCACTAACATAATAATATAGATACCATCCATTCCCCTGTAGTCCACAACATAATATAGATAACATCCATTCCCCTGTAGTCCACTAACATAATATAGATACCATCCATTCCCCCTGTAGTCCACTAACATAATATAGATACCATCCATTCCCCCTGTATCCACTAACATAATATATAGATACCATCCATTCCCCCTGTAGTCCCCACTAACATAATAATTAGATACCATACCATTCCCCCTGTAGTCTCACTAACATAATAATATAGATACCATCCATTCCCCCTGTAGTCCACTAACAAATAATATAGATACCATCCATTCCCCCTGTAGTCCACTAACATAATATAGATACCATCCATTCCCCTGTAGTCTACTACTAATAATATAGATACCATCCATTCCCCCTGTAGTCTACTAACATAATATAGATACCATCCATTCCCCCTGTAGTCTACTAACATAATATAGATACCATCCATTCCCCTGTAGTCCACTAACATAATATAGATACCATCCATTCCCCTGTAGTCACTAACATAATATAGATACCATCCATTTCCCCTGTAGTCCACTAAACATAATATAGATACCATCCATTCCCCCTGTAGTCTACTAACATAATATAGATACCATCCATTCCCCCTGTTAGTCTACTAACATAATATAGATACCATCCATTCCCCCTGCTAGTCCTACTAACATAATATAAGATACCATCCATTCCCCCTGTAGTCACTAACAATAATATAGATACATCCATTCCCCCTGTAGTCCACTAACATAATAATATAGATATCATCCATTTCCCCCTGAGTCCACTAACATAATAATATAGATACCATCCATTCCCCCTGTAGTCCACTAACATAATATAGATATCATCCATTCCCCCTGTAGTCCACTAACATAATAATATGGATACCGTACAAACTCTTCCTAATATAGATACCATAACTTTGTTGTAAAATGGACGCAATACCTCTGTAGGCTGCTCGTATATGAGTACAATAGAGAGAAGAGTGCCAAATCATCCCTGTCACTCACAGGCTACTTTTTAATTACCCATGCACTCACACATACTGTGGCTGTATTCACATTCACATAGCTAAGGAATTTTCCTAGTGGCCAAAATGGCTGTTAGTCCGGTCGAGGATGTAATCATTGCCAAGGGTGCTTTAACAAAGTACTGAGTAATGGGTCTGAATATTTACAGTTGAAGTTGCAAGTTCACATACACTTAAGTCGGAGTCATTAAAACTCGTTTTTTCAACCACTCCACAAATTTCTTGATAACAAACTATAGTTTTGGCAAGTCGMTTAGGACATGTACTTTGTGCATGACACAAGTAATTTTCCCAACAATTGTTTACAGACAAATGATTTCACTTATAATTAACTGTATCACAATTCCAGTGGGTCAGAAGTTCACATGTACTATGTTGGCCTGCCTTTAAACAGTTTGGAAAATTCCAGAAAATTATGTAATGGCTTTAGAAGCTTCTGAAAGGCTAATTGACATCATTTGAGTCAATTGGAGGTGTACCTGTGGATGTCTTTCAAGGCCTACCTTCAAACTCAGTGCATCTTTGCTTGACATCATGGGAAAATCAAAAGGAATCAGCCAAGACCTCAGAAAAAAAATTGTTGACCTCCACAAGTCTGGTTCATCCTTGGGATCAATTTCCAAATGTCTGAAGGTATCACATTCATCTGTACAAACAATAGTACGCAAGTATAAACACCATGGGACCACGCAGCTGTCATACCGCTCAGGAAGGAGACGCGTTCTGTCTCCTAGAGATGAACGTACTTTGGTGCAAAAAGTGCAAATCAATCCCAGAACAACAGCAAAGGACCTTGTGAAGATGCTGGAGGAAACAGGTACAAAAGCATCTATATCCACAGTAAAACGAGTCCTATATCGACATAATCTGAAAGGCCGCTCAGCAACGAAGAAGCCACTGCTCCAAAACCGCCATAAAAAAGCCAGACTACGGTTTGTAACTGCACATCGGGACAAAGATTGTACTTTTTGTAGAAATGTCGTCTGGTCTGATGAAACAAAAATAGAACTGTTTGGCCATAATGACCAACGTTATGTTTTGGAGGAAAAAGYGGGATGCTTGCAAGCCGAAGAACACCATCCCAACCGTGAAGCACGGGGGTGGCAACATCATGTGGTGGGGGTCCTTTGCTGCAGGAGGGACTGGTGCACTTCACAAAATAGATGGCATCATGAGGCAGGAAAATTATGTGGGTATATTGAATCAACATCTCAAGACATCAGTCAGGAAGTAAAAGCTTGGTCGCAAATGGGTCTTCCAAATGGACAATGACCCCAAGTATACTTCCAAAGTTGTGTAAAAATGGCGTGAGGACAGCAAAGTCAAGGTGTTGGAGTGGCCATCACAAAGCCCTGACCTCAAGCCTATAGAAAATGTCTGGGCAGAATTGAAAAAGCATGTGTGAGCAAGGAGGCCTACAAACCTGACTCCGTTACACCAGCTCTGTCAGGAGGAATGGGCCAAAATTCACCCAACTTATTGTGGGAAGCTTGTGGAAAGCTACCTWAAACGTTTGACCCAATTTAAACGATTTAATGGCAATGCTACCAAATTCTAATTGAGTGTATGCAAACTTCTGACCCACTGGGAATGTGATGAAAGAAATAATAGCTGAAATAATCATTCTCTCTACTATTATTCTGACATTTCAAATTCTTAAAATAAAGCTGTGATACTAACTGACCTAAGACAGGGAATTCTTACTAGAATTAAATGTCAGGAATTGTGAAAAACTGAGTTTAAATGTATTTGGCTGAGGTGTATGTAAACTTCAACTTTAGATACCATAAACTTGTTGTAAAATGGACACCGTACTCTGCCATCCATACCTCTGTAGGCTGCTCACATATGACTACAATAGAGAGGAGATTGCCAAATCATCCCTGTCACTCACAGGCTACTTTTTAATTACGCACTCACACATACTGTGGCCCTATTCACATTCACATAGCTGAGGAATTCAATTAGGAATAGTGAAGTATGATTTTCCTAGTGGCTAAACTGATTATGTTAGTCCTGTAATCAGTTTAAACCAATTGAATCTCAAAGCTTCTGTAATATACAGTACAGTGCATTCAGAAAATATTCAGACCCCTTCACTCTCTCCACATTTTGTTACTTTACAGCCTTATTCTAAAATTAATGAAATTGATTTTTTCCCCCTCATCAAGCTACACACAATATCTCAAAATGACAAAGCAAAAACAGGTTTTTAGAATTTTTGCAACTCTATAAAATAATAATAATAATGTAATATAACATTTAAATAAGTATTCAGACCTTTTACTCAGTACTTTGTTGAAGCACCTTTGGCAGCGATTACAGCCTCAAGTCTTCTTGGGTGTGGCGCTACATGCTTGGCCCACCTGTATTTGCCCACTCGTCTCTGCAGATCCTCTCAAGCTCTGTCAGGTTGGATGGGGAGTGTTGCTGCACAGCTATTTTCAGGTCTCTCCAGAGCTGTTCGATTGTGTTCAAGTCCTCTGGCTGGTCCACTCAAGGACATTCAGAGAGTTGTCCCGAAGCCACTCATGCATTGTCTTGGCTGTGTTCTTAGGGTTGTTGTCCTTTTTGGAAGGTGAACCTTTGCCCCAGTCTGAGGACCTGAGCGGTCTGGAACAGGTTTTCATCAAGGATCTCTCTGTACTTTGCTCCGTTCATCTTTCCCTCGATCCTGACTAATCTTCCAGTCCCTGCCGTTGAAAAACATCCCTACAGCATGATGCTGCCACCACAATGGTGGTACCAGTTTTCCTCCAGATGTGACACTTTGAATTCAAGCCTAAAAGTTCAATCTTGGTTTCATCAGACCAGAGAATCTTGTTTCTCATGGTCTGAGAGTCTTTTAGGTGCCTTTCTGCAAACTCCAAGGGGGCTGTCATGTGCCTTTTACTGTGGAGTGGCTTCCGTTTGGCCACTCTACCATTAAGTCCTGATTGGTGGAGTGCTGCAGCGAACGTTGTCCTTCTGGAAGGTTCTCCAATCTCCACAGAGGAACTCTGGAGCACTTTCAAAGTGACCATCGGCTTCTTGGTCACCTCCCTGACCAAGGCCCTTCTTCACCGATTGCTCAGTTTGGCCGGTCAGCCAGCTCTAGGAAGAGTCTTGGTGCTTCCAAACTTCTTCCATTTAAGAATGATGGAGGTCACTGTGTTCTTGGGGACCTTCAATGCTGCAGAAATGTTTTGGTACCCTTCCCCAGATCTGTGCCTCAACACAATCCTGTGTCGGAGCTGTAGACAATTCCTTCAACCTCATGACTTGGTTTTTGCTCTGACGTGCTCTGTCAACTGTGGGACCTTATATAGACAGGTGTTTCCTTTCCAAATCATGRCAAATCCATTGAATTTACCACAGGTGGACTCCAATCAAATTGTAGAAACATCTCAAGGATGATCAATGGGAACAGGATGCACCCGAGCTCAATTTTGAGTGTCATAGCAAAGGGTCTGCATAATTATGTTAATAAGATATTTCAGTTTTTTTAATAAATTTGGAAAATAAATCTAAAAAGCAGTTTTTGCTTTGTCATTATGTGGTATTGTGTGTAGARTGATGAAGAAAACAMTTTATTTAATTAATTTTAGGATAAGGTTATAACGTAACAAATATGGAAAAAGGGAAGGGGTCTGAATKCTTTCCTTTAGGCACTGTATATATTGTTTAATATTTTGTTTTATATATAGATATAGTTTTTTATACTGTTTAATATACTGTTTAATATATTGTTTTATATATTGTTTTAAATACTGTTTTATTTATTGTTTAATATATTGTTTTTTATACTGTTTAATATACTGTTTTATATATTGTTTAATATATTGTTTTGTATACTGTTTTATATATTGTTTAATTTATTGTTTAATATATTGTTTTTTATACTGTTTTATATATTGTTTTATATATAGGCCCCAATTTAATCAATTACAGTTAAATGTTTCCCGAACCTGATCTCATCACTCAATGTATTATTTAAGCATTTTTACAAAATAACAAATGATCTAGAGGCTGGGTTTACTACACTGTGGGTTCATTCTGAAAGTTTGTGTGGTGTCTGGACTGTATTTTTTCAACTTATCAAGAAAAAACAACTCAGCATTATGAAATGTTCTGAAGAATATGTTCTGAAAAACGTAATGATTTGACTCCAAAAGGAAAGGAATGATGCCCTGCCCACATGCAGGTAGACTTGGAACACCATCTGACTGCTGCAGGAAACTATGTTGTTGTTTTTAAGGAGTTTCAACTTCTGCTTCAATGAGATTCCAAGCAACACGTCTGCATTCTCTTTTTTTTWAAAMCTTAGGAACTTGGCAAGGAGATCAAACGTGAAAGTCTGTGATTRGCAGGGTAGCGTCTATGCGTGAGAGATTTCATGAGAGAAGTCTTTTCATTTACCATGGAAGGAAAGGGAGACGAATTCTACCCGGCAAGGACGACCATATTTATTGGATTTTCATCCAAACCAAAATTTGGGCAGAGCCCAGTTTTTAACCCTCATTAGAGTTTGTTGGATTACAGCCACTGAATATTGAATTGGCTGATAATCTTCCCATCAGAATGAGGAACATTGTTTTGAACCCCAGATGGTTCCAGAGTCATACAGCACTACACTAGTTCCACAGTGGTAGCCTAGCGATGGTAGCCTAGCGATGGTAGCCTAGCGATGCATATGTTTTCCTACAGTGTCTTTTACCTTTGGGTTCCGACGAGGCTTCCTACCGGATTTAGATGACAATTCATTAATGAGGAATATTTATAAAACACCCTCATGTGGACCTAACTTTCTTGTGAAGTTTTAGAAGACCATTAGAAAACAGAGACTGTAATGACAGATGTATCACAGTCTCACTACTTTACCTGAGATCAATGTGCATTTCCCGTAATATTGACAGTGAAAACCACAATAGAATGATATATGTTACTTTGAGATATGCAAAACATTGATAAAGGTTGTATGGCACAGTATGCTCAGAATAAGAATATTTGTCCAACTCTGGAAACACCTGGATACCCGTTCGTTTCAATATGACCCTATCCAAGCACACTATTTGATTATTCTGGAAGAAGCACCATAAGGTTGCCCATGAATACCTGTTGGAAATCAGCAAGGGCAGGACATTACATTTTTTTGGAGGGAAATATGTTTCAGTCTTCTGACGAGACCTGTATTGGCTTCAAATTGCTTTCTGTGACACTCGGCCCTGGTTATATTACCCAGAAAACCATCTCAGGGAAAGAGTTGTCACCTTCAGAGTGATCTGTCTACCGTCTGCCTGACAAAATGCACTCTTACTTTATCTCTCTCTTTCTCCCTATTGCTTTCACTGTCCATTCTCTCTCACTGTGTATTTCCTTCTCTCTCTCTCTCTCTCTCTTCTCTCTCTCTCTCTCTCTCTCTCCTCTCTCTTGCTTCTCTCTCTCTCTCTCGCTCTCTCTCTCCTCTCTCTCTCTCTCTCTCTCTCTTCTCTCTCTCTCTCTCTCTCTCTCTCTCTCTCTCTCTCTTCTTCTTTCTCTTTCTCTTGGTTTTCTCTCAGTCCTCTTTCTCTCTCTTTCCATCAAACTATTTTCCTCTCTCTCAATCCTTTAATATCTATGCCTCTCTTGTCTCCTCTCCTCTCCTCCCCATCTCTTCCTCCCTCTCACGCCATCCCTCTCTCCCGCTCTCCATTCTGTATAGATCAAACTGCTGCTGTGATGCTGCACTCTCTGATTTTCAATCAATTGCAGGAGCAGAACCTTTAACTGGAGTCTGCCTGCTCTGTCAGTCTTCAAAGTTCCAACGCGATGCCTGGGGAGAAAATGGATGTTCAAGACAGCAGGGCTGGTGGGAGTTCGATTTCATTCAGCATTTACATTACAGTCTACCACAGTTGTAACTGTCAAAGGTCTATGCTAATATTTTTTTTTCTCAGTCCAGTAAGATCTTGACCTTTCTATGTATTTATGCGGTGGTTTTGCATAAAGATGTTTTCTAAGACTACAAGAAAGTCTGAAGCCGTAGCATTGTGTTAGCACTGTCCTGTAGTGCCTGGTATACGCTGGATGCACCTAATTCCTGTTACACAGAGGGACTATGTCTGACATTGTGTTCAGCACTGTCTCGCTGTAATGCTAATTGCTGCTCCCTGTAACAGAGAGGCGCTCTGGATCTGACATTGTGTGATCGCACCAGACTGAGTCCAGTGCTCGGAGCTAATTGCCTTGCCACCACCTGGTAACCAGAGAGGTGGACTCAGTATTGCACCATGGTGTTGCACTGTCTTGAGCTGAATTCCCTCTGTAAAGAACGAGAGATGGAAGCCTCATCAGTGAACATTGATGATAGCAGACTGCCGTCCGCCCCTGTAGAATCTGCCCGGCTCGCTGTAACAGAGAGGGAATATCTCTACATTGGTGAGTGTACGCCGATGTCCAGGCAGCTGTGTAGGTTCCTGGTAGCTGATGTATCACTCGCCTGTAGACACTACAGAGAGGGACGTAGTCCTGACATATGCGTGATAGAGCCAAACTGCGGTCGCGAGGTAGCTAAGACTCACCCTTTCACTGTGTCACACGAGAGACGGAAACTATACTGACAACTTTCGTATAGGCCAGCATGGGCTCTGTGTAGGCTCTAACCCCGTGCTGAAAGAGGGTGACACTCGACATGTGTTAGAGGCTGTCCCCTGTAGCTAAATTTGTGCCGCTGTAACAGGAGAGGGCCGATCGCACATTGTGATCGCCACATGTCCCTGGTAAGCTAATGCCCCTAAGTACAAACAGAGTGGCGACTGATCGTGAACATTCTGTTGTATTAGCACTGTCCTGTAGCTACGATCCCTATAAACCAGGAGAGGGCAACTATCTGACTTGCGTAGTTAGCCACTGTCCTGTCCTGCTTATCCCCTGTAACAGTAGAGGGACGACGACATTGTGTTAGCACTGTCCTGTAGCTAATCCCCTGTAACAGAAGAGGGACTATGTCTGAACATGTGGTTAGCACTGTTCCTGTAGCTAATCCCCTGTAACAGAGAGGGACTATCTGACATTGTGTTAGCACTGTCCTGTAGCTAATCCCCTTGTAACAGAGAGGGACTATCTGACATTGGTGATAGCACTGTCCTGTAGCTGATCCCCGCTGTAACAGAGAGTAACTATCTGACATTGTGTAGCACTGTCCTGTGCTAATCCCCTGTAACAGAGTGAGACTATCTGACATTGTGTTTATCCTGTCCTGTAGCTAACCCCTGTAACAGAGAGGGACTAATCTGACATTTGTGTTAGCACTGTCCTGTAGCTAATCCCCTTTCACAGAGAGGACATATCTGACATTGATGTTAGCACTGTCCTGTAGCTATCCCCTGTAATCAGAGAAAGACTATGTGACATTGTGACTGTCCTGTAGCTGATCCCTCCTATAACAGAGAGGCGTATCTGACGATTGTGTTACGCACTGTCCTGTAGCTAATCCACTGTACAAAGGGGACTACTCGACACATTGTGTTAGCACTATCTGGTCAGGATACTCAATAGTTTATCCATGGTGCTCGAGACAGTGCCCCAACTTTCCCATGGTTTTTCCTCTACATTGGAGGCGGCAGGCTGATTTCCCTATATAGTGCACTACTTTTGACCCGCGAGGCCCCATAGGGAAACCTGCATTAGAAGGGTGTGGCCCATGCGTCTAATTACCACAAGCAATCTGTTTGAATCTCAAGAGCCAGCGAGAGAACTTGCTCACATGTCTCTCCCTCAAATGGAGAGAGAACAATCCTTTGGGCCTCGATTGTGACTTAAGAATTAAAAACAAATATTACAGAAAAGCTTTATTTTTTGGTGTGCGGATATGAGTGGGGTTATTGGGGTAGTGGGGTCTGTTGTGTGTGCCGTGCGTTGCGCGTGCGTGGCCGTGCGTGCGTGCGTGGCGTGCGTGCGGTGCGTGCGTGGCTGCGTGCGTGCGTGCGCGCGCGCATGCGGCGTGTCGTCGCGGCGGGTGGCGTGTGATTCGTGTGTGTGTGGTGTGTGTGTGTGTTGTGTGTGGTGTTGTGTGGTGTGTGTGTGTGTGTGTGTTGTGTGTGTGTGTGTGTGCGCTGCTCGCCGAGAAAGACACAGTGCTTAGACACCTGCTCAGCAGCCACATACCGAAGAGTAACATCTTATTTTTATGCTGACGTGAACCAAGGGGCCATTTACCCTATTTGTCAGTATTGTGGTCAATGTCACAGTCGTTTAGCTATTAATAGCCACGTATGCACTATGTTTGACCAGGGCTCAATGTGTAGTAGCCTCAAATGGACTGCACTACATGTAGGGAATAACGATATCCATCGAGGATACAGCTGTGAGACACACAAGACGCATACAAATCTCACGAATAAAACATACACATTACACATGTCACACCACCGATCTGGACTGTCTGTTTCACCTGTCCTGTGCTGTGTCTCCACCCCCCTCAAGGTGTCGCCATTTGCCACTTGCCCGCATTATCGCGCCATGTAATTATTGACCTGTGTTGTTCTATTGTGGCTAGTTTGGTCTGTTTGGATAGAAAGTTTCCAGAATGTGGCCAATTGTCACACCTAGCATTGGAGCATTTTGCGGCGAGGCAATTCTCGTGGTTGCTTACAAGGACAGACTACCATGGCAGCCCTCAGTTAAACCGCTGCTATAGCAGCACTGTCACGCCGGTTAACCGGGAACCCCGTTTAACTCCCCGGAGCGCTACGATGGAGATCTCAGAACCTCACCGGGCTTTTCTCTTCCCAGTTCTTCGTTCCCCTGGTCCCTCCGCTCGAAAGATAGCGTGCATTATTACTCTGATTCTGGGAGGGCACTCGCCTGGGCCACCGCGCGGGTGTGGGAGCAACAATCCACCGTCTGCCTCAGTCTGGAGGTATTCGTGGTGGAGTGAGGTTTTTCTGAGGCTCTGAATGTCCAGGAGAGAAGCTGGAGTAACACTTCCGGAGAGAGGCTGCCCGGAAGTGTCACGGCCATGACCAAATGAGAGAGCCCCAGGGTTCTCCATGGTGTTAGGTCAGGTCGTGACTAGCGGCGGTTTCTAAGGTATTATATTCTATGTTGGAGTGGCATGTTGG
>NW_019942653.1:195013-222505 GCF_002910315.2 Salvelinus sp. IW2-2015 | reverse complement strand
AGAGGGACTATCTGACATTGTGTTAGCACTATCTGGTCAGGACACTCAATAGTTTATCCATGGTGCTCGAGACATGCCCAACTTTCCCATGGTTTTTCCTCTACATTGGAGGCGGCAGGCTGATTCCCTATATAGTGCACTACTTTTGACCCGAGGCCCATAGGGAAAACCTGCATTAGAAGGGTGTGGCCATGCCGTCTAATTACCAAACAATCTGTTTGAATCTCAAGAGCCAGCGAGAGACTTGCTACATGTCCTCCCTCAAATGGAGAGAGAACAATCCTTTTGGCCTCGATTGTGATTAAGAATTTAAAACAAATATTACAGAAAAGCTTTATTTTGTGTGCGGATGAGTGGGGTTAATTGGGGGGTAGTGGGGTCTGTGTGTGTGCGTGCGTGCGTGCGTGCGTGCGTGCGTGCGTGCGTGCGTGCGTGCGTGCGTGCGTGCGCGTGCGTGCGTGCGCGTGCGTGTGTGTGTGTGTGTGTGTGTGTGTGTGTGTGTGTGTGTGTGTGTGTGTGTGTGTGTGTGTGTGTGTGTGTGTGTGTGTGTGTGTGTGTGTGTGTGTGTGTGCTGCTGCCAGAAGACACAGTGACTTAGACACCCTCAGCAGCACAACGAAGAGTAACATCTATTTTTATGCTGACTGAACCAAGGGGCCATTTACCTATTTGTCAGTTTGGTCATGTCACAGTAGTTAGCTACTTAATCAGCCAGTAATGCACTACTTTTGACCAGGGCTCATTGTAGTAGCCCAAAGTACTGCACTATGTAGGGAATAAGATACCATTTGGGACGTACACTGTGAAGCAACACAAACATAGACACATGCATACAAACTCACAATAAAATACACACTTACACATTGTCACACCCTGATCTGTTTCACCTGTCCTTGTGCTTGTCTCCACCCCCCTCAAGGTGTCGCCCATCTTCCCCATTATCCCATGTTAATTTATACCTGTGTTTTCTATTGCCAGTTTGTCTTGTTTGATAGAAAGTTTCCAGAATGTGGCCAATTGTCACAACCTAGCATTGGACGTTTTGCGGGAGCAATTCCGTGGGTTGCTTACAAGGCAGACTACCATGGCAGCCCCTCAGTAACCCTGCTGATAGCAGCACTGTCACCCCGGTTTACCGGGAACCCCGTTTAACTCCCCCGGAGCGCTACGATGGAGATTCCAGAACCTACCGGGCTTTTCTCTCCCAGTTCTTRGTTCCCCTCGGTCCGCTCGAAGATAGCGTGCATTATTACTCTGATGTCTGGGAGGGCACTCGCCTGGGKCACGGCGGTGTGGGAGCAACAATCCACCGTCTGCCTCAGTCTGGAGGTATTCGTGGTGGAGGTGAGGTTTTTGAGGCTCTGATGTCCAGGAGAGAAGCTGGAGTAACTTCCGGGAGAGAGGCTGCCCGGAWGTGTCACGCCCTGACCATAGAGAGCCCCCAGGGTTCTCCATGGTGTTTTAGGTCAGGTCGTGACTAGGGGGGTTTCTAGGTATTATATTTCTATGTTGGTGAGTGTGTATGGTTCCCAATTGGAAGCAGCTGATATTCGTTACCTCTAATTGGGGATCATACTTAGTGTGTCCTTTTCCCCACCTGCTATGTAGGATATTGTTTTATACGAGTGCCTATGTGCGCTACGTATTTCACMATCGTTATATCTTTGTTGTTTTGGAAGTTTCACTATCATTAAAATGTGGAACTCTACTCACGCTGCGCCTTGGTCCGATTATTCATACAACGATCGTAACAGGAAGTTACTCCAGCTTCGGCAGACCTCCCTCAGTGTGGCAGACTATGTGGTGGAGTTCGGCACGCTGGCAGCGGAGAGTGTCTGGATCTCGGAAGCGCTGTTCGACACGTTCCTGCACGGATTATCAGCGGTGGTAAAGGACGAGGTTGCAGCCCGGGAACTACCGACGTATCTCCACTCACTCATCGCCTTAACCATCCAGATCTCCACTCACTCATCGCCTTAACCATCCAGATCGATGGACGGCTACGGGAACGTAGGAGGGAGAAGAGGTCTGAATACGGTCCTAATCGCTCACTCAAGGATCCCACCTCACATCTGATTAACTCTGGAAGTCCCCGAGAGGTATTGGGATTCTCTTGGCTCCTGCGATACAGTCCCGCCATTGACTGGGCTACTGGTGCCATCGTGGGCTGGAGCCCGTCCTGACACACTCCTTGCCTGAAGTCAGCTCTGCCTGCCCCAGGACTTCTTCCTGGGGGCTTGGAAATTGCCCCTGACCGCGCCGCAGAGTACCAGGACCTCCGGGAGGGATTCAGTAAGACCCGGGCCACTTTGCATCCGCAGCACCGACCGGTATCTAAGAAGGTCAAGCATGAGGCGCTGGCACGCTGCTACTAACCTAGAAACCGAGACATTTCCACCCGTTCCAAGAACATTAGCCACTCTGCTGTTCATCCTCTCTTGCCCCGTACCCTCCATATTTTTCCTGACTGCCCCTTTCACAGTCTGCACTTGGGTCTTACCTTGATTCTTGATACACATGGATTTTGTGTTATAGATATATGGTATTATACAGCGGGTMGGTCTAATGCTAATTGGGTAAAACTGCATTCCAGTCAGTGTGCATTCCACAAGTTACCGGTTAATTTGTGGAATATGCTTATTTACTCTGTTCCATCAGCCCAGCCAGGCACTTTATAAACATGATTTCCACGTACTCAGAGGGGTTAAATGCGGAAGACACATTTCAGTTGAATGCATTAAGTTGTACAACTGACTAGGTATCCCCCTTTCCTAATTTCCTATTTAAAAAATTATCTAGACATCATCTCACATTTCTTTAAGACCAGTGGTTCTACCACTTTTTATAGTGTCGTACCCCTTCAAACATTCAACCTCCAGCTGTGTACCCTCTCTAGCACCAGGGTCAGCTGTGTACCCCCTCTAGCACCAGGGTCAGCTGTGTACCCTCTCTAGCACCAGGGTCAGCTGTGTACCCCCTCTAGCACCAGGGTCAGCTGTGTACCCTCTCTAGCACCAGGGTCAGTGCACTCTCAAATGTTGTTTTGCCATTGTAAGCCTGCCACACACACACTATTCAATACATTTATTAAACATAAGAATGAGTGAGGTTTTTGTCACAACCCGGCTCGTTGGAAGTGACAAAGAGCTCTTATAGGACCAGGGCACAAATAATAATAATCAATAATTTTGCTCTTTATTTAACCATCTTACACATGAAACCTTATTTGTTAATCGAAAATTGTGAATAACTCAGCACAGGTTAATGAGAAGGGTGGCTTGAAAGGATGCACATAACTCTGCAGTGTTGGGTTGTGTTGGAGAGAGTTTGTCTTAATAAATCATTTTCCACACCTAGTCTGTGCCTGTATTTAGTTTTAAAAATATATTTAAAAAACACATATTTTTGTCTTTGRATTTTTTTTTACCATATCTAATGTGTTATATTCTCCTACATGAATTTAACATTTCCACAAACTTCAAAGTGTTTCCTTTAAAACGGTATCAAGAATATGCATATCCTTGCTTCAGGTCCTGAGCCACAGGCAGTTAGATTTGGGTATGTCATTTTAGGCGAAAATTGAAAAAAAGGTGCGGATCCTTAAGTGAGAGTTAGAGAGAATTTCGCAAGCCAAGGCTAACTAGCATTAGCGCAGTGACTGAGACAGCAATTATGCTAACGCTAGTTAGCAACTTCCTTCAAACTCCACGCAAAGACATAACAATGGTATCCACAAGTTCATCTGACTCTGGGGAATTAGGTAAAGGGCTTAGTTGCCAACATCCTGCAGTAACTTCTCCATTGACATCACGCTGTATGGGTTATAGGCGGATGTAAGAAGCCATATTATTCTGTCTTCGGGAGATATTCATTTGCCAATTAACTCAACATGTAAGGTTTATAAGAAGAGGAAGGATTAGGGCCCAGATCCTTTGTAATTGGCTCCGTTGGGCCAAAGTTTTAGGAACAACAGGGTTGCGTTCCAAATGTAACCCTATTCTCTATATAGTGCACTACTTTTGACCAGAGCCCCATAGGAAATAGGCTGTTATTTGGGACGCAACCTTAGAAATAACAGGCTTGGGAAACAAGGCAGACTTCATTAAGTTGACAATGAAGGGTGGGGGCCTGGTTAAGAAAGAAAACATGTTATCCAGTACAGTGCTGTGTAAGGTGTTGACAACAAAGTGGCATGTCAGTATTTCCGTATTTCCGTGAAATCGAGCTCACTCTGTGTGCGGTAGGTCATGCACGTGTTGGCCCAGTTATAACACTCTTGGTTATGACAATCGGGACTCTGTTGGGAGTCTTTCATTGGCTCTGTAGAAAGCAGATAGTTGTGTAAAGTCAGTCTGATAAGAGTCTGGACAGGCTTTAAAAACCCTGTTCCTTTCCATCGGCCTCAGTCCACGGCCATGTACCTGAACCACACGTCCTCGTTCTACTGCGGAGTCAACACCTTCCTGCAGCTATGCGCGTCATCCAAGGTTATTCTCTTGGTCCCCGGCTTCGGTCTCAACATCTTCATCCTGACCTCGCTGATCTCCTGCCTGCTCAGCCGACGCAGTAAGATACGCAGCAACGTGGCCGTCTTCATCCTAGGCAGCACCACCTGTAACCTGGTCAACCTCAGGTGAATTTCCCTCTTACTATGTGAAGCACATTAACTGTGTTTATACAGGCAGCCCAATTCTGATATTTTGCCCAATGGTACACCAATTAGTTGCAACAAAAAAAGATACGAATTGGGCTGCCTGTGTGAACGCAGCGTTTAAGCTACTGGAGAAGCGATAAATGAACCCAATAAATTATGACTATTTTTATTATTAGCCTTTGGCCCCTGATTATCCACTGGAGGACCCATGGACGTTGGGCTCTGGGCGAGGGGCTCTGTGAGGTCATGGTCAGCGCCAAGCAACTGACTTCCTCAGGTATTCCTTAAATGTAACGTGTGCTATTATTGTTTTGCAATGTATAACCACTTTCTACCTTTTCACTTAAGTCACATTTTCATTTAGTCGCATTAATGTCAATGGGAGACTAAGTAAAAATTTGACTGGAAGGTAGGATTCGCCCTTTGATATTATTTCCTTAGCCGTGGAATGTCAATGATTCTATATTTTGTTTGGTCTGTATTTTGTATTTTCTTGCAATAATTGAAAAAAAAAACATATATTTTTCAGCTTCCTACCACTACGTCTCCTTCATCTCCTTCTCCATCTACCTGACGGTGGTGTGTGACTGTGGTCGTCTGGTGAACAGCAGGGCGCTCCTGGCTCTGGAGCTGCTCTTCCCCCTGCTCCCTGTGGGGTTGAAGGAGCTGATCCAGTGGGTCCTAGGGAGCAGAGTGGAACACCTGGACCCCGTCAACCACACATGCTTCTCCTATATCAATGATAGAGTCATGAGGGTTCTCATGCTGGTCAAGGTATTTATCAGTGTTGTTGTATTGTGGTATTTATTGATGCTACCTGATGCTATGTTGTATATCTATCTTCCTATCTTCCTATCTACATATGTATCTACCTACCTATCTATTCAAGATCGCAGTGTTCCTGCCATTGAACCTGTATTTCTACGCTCATGTGCTGCATACGATTTTCAAGAGCGCCAAGGTGATGCACCGGAGCCAGGTGGTCAATAAGCAACTGGCCAAGGTGTTTGGTGTCATATCTCTGATTACACTACTGGCACATCTTCCTGGTGAGTGATTGATAACTAACTAGTCGCTTGTTTTCTCCTTGACCTGATAACTAACTAGTCTCTTGCTTTCTCCTTGACCTGATAAATAACTAGTCTCTTGCTTTCTCCTTGACCTGATAAATAACTAGTCTCTTGTTTTCTCCTTGACCTGATAACTAACTAGTCTCTTGTTTTCTCCTTGACCAAGACACGTTTTTTTGTGGAGATTTTATCATGTGCCTTATGTGCTGCATTGTATTGGTTATAACTATCACTGCATTGTCTTGTATTGGTTATAACTATCACTGCATTGTCTTGTATTGGTAAGAACTATCACTGCATTGTCTTGTATTGGTTAGAACTATCACTGCATTGTCTTGTATTGGTTAGAACTATCACTGCATGGTCTTGTATTGGTTATAACTATAATGCATTGTCTTGTATTGGTTAGAACTATCACTGCATTGTCTTGTATTGTTAGAACTATCACTGCATTGTCTTGTATTGGTTAGAACTATCACTGCATTGTCTTGTATTGGTTAGAACTATCACTGCATTGTCCTGTATTGGTTGGAACTTCACTGCATTGTCTTGGTATTGGTTAGAACTATCACTGCATTGTCCTGTATTGGTTGGAACTATCACTGCATTGTCTTGTATTGGTTAGAACTATTACTGCATTCGCCATATTTTCTTGTTGAAGACCTTTTCAGTAGATACTGTGATAAACCTGTATATTACATTCTGAGCGATGCAGAAACTTTGAAACTGTTGACCTCTCTCTCTCTCTCTGTAGGTGGGATATTCACTCTGATGAAGGAACCCACAGTGTGCCATGAGATGGTGGAAGAGTTTCTGCTGGGCCTTCCTCTCTTCTCCAGCCCCATCGTACTGCTATGTATGAATAAAGAGCTGCAGACCCACTGTGTAACACTGCTGAAGCGTAAACCTGTGTCCTGCAGCAGGAAGGACAAGACAGGGATCAAGACTGATGAGCAACACAAGAGTCTGACCATTGGAGAAACAGTGGTTATCAGTGAGTCTGGTATGTGAGGAATTGGTATATTTTTCATCCAAATGCACTTTCAAAAAAAATATATGATGGAAAATAATAGAAAACATAAATCCATGTGTTTTAATCACGGTCCTAAAAATGTAGAGTTTATAGAATGTTTTTATATTATATTTGTTACATTGTAACATATAATTGGTTAACATTCCATTAGAAATGGTGCAACAATACAGAAGACAACCTCTGAGAGTATCAAGTGATGAGAGAGTGCCTGCCTCTGCTCCTGGTTTTCTTTCAGTGGTCATATATTGCCCTCTAGTGGAAACCGATGGACTTACAGTCCACGGAAAACCTCATGGAGGATACTGTTCATGTTAATTTGATTGATGTGGATGAAGCAACACTATTCCTGCTAGATTGTATGACTGGTTTTACTGCATGGCCTTTGTCAAACGTACTTCAGAAAGGGCTATGAGAGAAATTGTTATAAATACAGATTATTATCCTATATTACCATGAAGCAGTCATATAGTTCTGTTTTGGACGCTGACAGCAGTGCTGGAAAAAGTACCCAGTTGTGATACTTGAGAAAAAATAAAGATACTTAAATACAAAATGACTCAAGTAAAAGTTAGTCACCCAATAAAATACTACCTGAGTAAAAGTCTGAAAGTATTTGGTTTTAAATATACAGTACCAGTCAAAAGTTTGGACACAGCTACTAATTCCAGGGTTTTATTTATTTTAACTGTAGAATAATTGTAGAGTAATAGTGAAGACATTACAACTCTGAAGTAACACAAATGGAATCATGTAGTAAACAAAAAAAGTGTGAATTTTTMGGGGGGAAATTAGATTTGAGATTCTTAAAAGCAGCCACCCTTTGGCTTGATGACAGCTTTGCACAGTCTTGGCATTCTCTCACCCAGCTGTGTTGTGACAACTGATTGGCCTCCAACTGCTCTTAAACGCTAGTACAACTAAATGCATGCTCTTCAACCGATCGCTGCCCGCACCCGCCTGCCCGACTAGAATCACTACTCTGGACGSTTCTGACTGAGAATATGTGGACAACTACAAATACCTAGGTGTCTGGCTAGCCTGTAAACTCTCCTTCCAGACTCATATTAAGCATCTCCAATCCAAAATTAAATCTAGAATTGGCTTCCAATTTCGCAACAAAGCCTCCTTCAGCCTCCTTCACTCACGGCGCCAAACATACCCTCGTAAAACTGACTATCCTACCGATCCTCAACTTCGGCGATGTCATTTACAAAATAGCCTCCGGCACTCTACTCAGCAAGCTGGATGCAGTCTATCACAGTGCCATCTGTTTTGTCACCAAAGCCCCATATACCACCCACCACTGCAACCTGTATGTTCTCATCGGCTGGCCCTTGCTACACACTGTCCCTCTGGCTCCAGGTCATCTACAAGTCTATGCTAGGTAAAGCTCTGCCTTATCTCAGCTCACTGGTCACCATAACAACACTCACCCGTAGCACGGCTCCAGCAGGTATAATATCTCACTGGTCATCCCCAAAGCCAACACCTGCTTTGGCCGCCTTTCCTTCCAGTTCTCTGCTGCCAATGACTGGAACGAATTGCAAAAATTGCTGAAGTTGGAGACTTATATCACCCTCACTAACTTTAAGCATCAGCTATCTGAGCAGCTTACCGATCCCTGCAGCTGTACACATCCCATCTGTAAATAGCCCATCCAACTACCTATCTCATCCCCATATTGMTTTTATTTACTTTAGCACACCATTATTTCTACTTGCACATCATCATCTGCACATCTATCACTCCAGTGTTAATTTGCTAAATTGTAATTACTTCGCTACTATGGCCTATTTATTGCCTTACCTCCTTACTCCATTTGCACACACTGTATATTGATTTTTCTATTGTGTTATTGACTGTACGTTTGTTTATGTGTAACTCTGTGTTGTTGTTTTTTGTCGAACTGCTTTGCTTTTTCTTGTCCAGGTCGCAGTTGTAAATGAGAACTTGTTCTCAACTGGCCTACCTGGTTAAATAAAGGTGAAATAAAAAAATATATATATAGAAAAAGGGGTGGTATACAGAAGAGCCCTATTTGTTAAAAGACCAAGAACAGCTCAAATAAGCGAAGAGAAATGACAGAAATGACAGGAAAGGTGGAGTTACCTCTGCTGCACAGGACACGTTCATTAGAGTTAAGTGCTCATCAGATTACAGCCCAAATAAATGCTTCAGAGTTGGTGTAAATCAGCACTTCATGGACAAATTGCTGCAAAGAAACCACTACTAAAGGACACCAATAAGAAGAAGAGACTTGCTTGGGCCAAGAAACACGAGCAATGGACATTAGACCAGTGGAAATCTGTCCTTTGGTCTGATGAGTCCAAATTTGAGATTTTTGGTTCCAACCACAGTGTCGTTGTGAGACGCAGAGAAGATGAATGGATGGTCTCCGCATGTTTGGTCCCCACTTTGGAGCATTGAGGAGGAGGTGTGATGGTGTGGGGGTGCTTGCCTGTTGACACTGTCTGTGATTTATTTAGAATTCAAGGCACACTTAACCAGCATGTCAACCACAGCATTCTGCAGCAATACGCCATCCCATCTGGTTTGCACTTAGTGGGACTATCATTTGTTTTTCAACAGGACAATGACCCAACACACACCTCCAGGCTGTGTACGGCCTATTTGACTAAGAAAGAGAGTGATGGAGTGCTGCATCAGATGACCTGGCCTCCACAGTCACCCGACCTCAACCCAATTGAGATGGTTTGGGATGAGTTGGACCGCAACCTACAAGTGCTCAGCATATGTGGGAACTTCTTCTAGACTGTTGGAAAAGCATTCCAGGTGGAGCTGGTTGAGAGAATGCCAAGAGTGTGCAAAGCTGTCATCAAGGCAAAGGGGGCTACTTTGAATAATCTAACATATATTTTGATTTGTTTAACACTTTTTTGGTTACTACATGATTCCATATGTGTTATTTCATAGTTTTGATGTCTTCACTATTATTCTACAATGTATAAAATAGTAAAAATAAAGAAAAACCTTTGAATGAGTAGGTGTCCAAACATTTGTATTACGGATAGCCAGAGTCACACAAACCCTCAGACATCATTTACAAATGAAGCATTTGTGTTTAGTCAGTCCGCCAGATCAGAGGCAGTAGGGATGACCAGGGATGTTATCTTAATAAATTGACCATTTTCCTGTCCTGCTAAACATTCCAAATGTAACTAGTATTTTTTTGGTGTCAGAGAGAATGTATGGAGTAAAAAGTACATTATATTCTTTAGGAATGTAGAGAAGTAAAAATGAAAGTTTTTAATATAAGAGTAATGTAAAGTACAGATACTGTCACTTTCTGACCATAGTTCTTGTGTGTTTTGCTTGTTTTAGTGTTGGTCAGGACGTGAGCTGGTTGGACATTCTCTGTTGTGTGTCTAGTTTGTCTGTTTCTATGTTTGGCCTAATATGGTTCTCAATCAGAGGCAGGTGTTTTGTGTTGTCTCTGATTGGGAATCATATATAGGTGGCTTGTTTTGTGTTGGGGTTTGTGGGTGGTTGTTTCCTGTCTCTGTGTTTTCTCTGCACCAGCTAGGACTCTATCGGTTTGCCACATTTATTATTTTGTTATTTGTAAGTGTTCACAGTTTTGTAATTAAACATGTTGAGCACTGGCTACGCTGCGTGTTGGTCCGATCCTTGCTACACCTTCTCTTCTCGTGAAGAGGAGGAAGGCTGCCGTTAAAGATACCCCCCCCCCCCCAAAACGATCTAATTGTACTTTAAAGCATTATTACTTCAGTACTTTACACCACTGTCAATTAAGCCTGTTTATGAATATACTAGGAGGCTAGTATCTGCTACATTTATGCCTTTACTAGACTATGGGGATATTTTATATACGAACTCTTCCGCTCAGAGTTTGAGCTCAATTGACACCCTTTACCATGGCGCATAGATTTATTTTAAACTGCAAAACCCTTACGCGCCACTGCACTTTATATACCAAGGGTTGGCTGGCTTTCTCTTGTCACTTGTAGGTTCAGGCACTTGTATACTTTCATTTACAAAGCCATTTTGGGTTTACTACCATTTTACTTGGGCATTTTTATTGTTCAGAAATGTGGCGGCTACTCTCTTTGTTCGCAGGACTCTATCCTGCTAACTGTTACAAATGTCCGAACTGAATTTGTTAAAAGGGTTTTTATGTACTCTGCGCCATCGGCTTGGAACGGCTTACAAAATACTTTTATACTGGAAGACCTTGTCCCGATTGGTGTTTTTAAATCACTGATGAAGGATTTTGAGGCTGATTCCCTGACCTGTCAATGTTTTTAATTTGCTGTTTTATGATTTTGTTATACTCTTGTGAATTCTATGGTTTTTACTAGATTACTTGTAGTTTTCATGTTGTCTTTCTGTAATTGTGTAATGACTTGGTGCTACCTATCCTGGCTAGGACGCTCTTGAAAAGAGATGTCAAATCTCAATGAGACATTTCTGGTTAAATAAAGGTTAAATACTGTAAAACAATTAAAATCAACAGCTGTTCATTCTGACTGTGCTTCCACCTGATCCATAGACACTGATCTAAGTTCCCCTAATGGTTTAGGATAGGAATTGAGGAAGATCACCTGATCCTAGATCTGTAGACCTAAAGACAGCTTATTTTGCACAATTCTACGGATGCATGGTTGGATATATACACTAGATGGTGTAGTATACCTAAAATTGAGACTTGCTCATGGTCAAGGTGTAGATTTACACTGAGTGTATATAAAACATTAGGAATCCATAACCCTCAGAACTATCCTCAATTCATCGGGGCATGGACTCTATACAAGGTGTTGAAAGCGTTCCACAGGGATGCTGACCCATGTTGACTCCAATGCTTCCCACAGTTGTGTCAAGTTGGCTGGATGTCCTTTGGGTGGTGGACCATTCTTGATACACACAGGAAACTGTTGAGCGTTAAAAATAACGGCAGTGCTGCACGTCTTGACACAAAGCGGTGCGCCAGGCATCCACTTCCATACCACGTTCAACGGCACTAAAATATTTTGTTTTGCRCGTTCACCCTCTGAATGGCACACATAGACAATCCGTGTCTCAATTGTCTCAAGGCTTGAAAATCATTATTTAGCCTGTCTCCTCCCCTTCATCTACACTGATTGAAGTAGATTTAACAGGTGAACTCAATAAGGGATCATAGCTTTCAACTGGATGCACCTGGTCAGTCTGTGTAAATGTATGCTTTGTATCCATAATGCTTTCTCACTTGCATTTTGGAATTCAAATCACACACACACACACACACACACACACACACACACAACACACACACACACACACACACCACACACATGCATACACACGCACAAGCAGACACATAATATAATTAATATAATGGTTTCCTTGTGTTTGATACCATTCCATTCACTTAGCTACTATAATGAGCCGTCCTCCCCTCACCAGCCTCCTGTGGTGTCTTTAATAGGCCGCCACTAGCCTGTGTGACCCTTGACCCTGTTAATTTCCCATGGGAACTCTCTAACACACACAGCATATAGAACATGGTAATTACTGACACTGTGTTGCTAACCTACATATTATGTTAACTAGCTGAACTGCAATTCCAATATTATGAAGGTACTACAGCTGGGAACACATTGGTTTACAATATTATGAAGGTCTACAGCTGGGAACACATTGGTTTACAATATTATGAAGGTACTACAGCTGGGAACACATTGGTTTACAATATTATGAAGGTACTATAGCTGGGCCCTCGTTGGTTTACTGCAGTAGATGATTGGTGCAGTGCAGCTGTAAGAGAGAGAGTAGCCAAAGCACCTGAGGGACAGGAGGAGACATGGGTTACTGTCTTGTTGTGTGTTTGAGGAAGTGTCTTTTTGTGGTTTTTATTCAACACACCAAAGATGTTTATACACTTAACACAAATAGAAACGCGACATGTAAAGAGTTGGTCCCATGTTTCATGAGCTGAAAGAAAAGATTCCAGGAATGTTCTATACACACAAAAAGCTTATTTCTCTCAAATGTTGTACACAAATTTGCTTACATCCCTGTTAGAGAGCATTTCTCCTTTCCCAAGACAATCCATCCACTTGACAGGAGTGGCATATCAAGAAGCTGATTAAACATCATGATCATTACACAGGTACACCTTGTGCTGGGGACAATAAAAGGCCACTCTAAAATGTGCAATTTGTCACACAACACAATTCCGCAGATGTGTCAAGTGGCGCAGCGGTCTAAGGCACTGCATATCAGTACAAGAGGTGACACTACAGCCCCTGGTTTGAATCCAGGCTGAATCACATCCGGCTGTGATTGGGAGTCCCATAGGGCGGCGCACAATTGGCCCAGCATCGCTGGGGTAGGGCGTCATTGTAAATAAGAATTTGTTCTTAACTGACTTGCCTGGTTACATTTTTWAAAAATTATATAGTTTTGAGGGAGAGTGCAATTGGTATGCTGACTGCATGAATGTCCACCAGAGCTGTTGCCAGAGTAAATTTCTCTACCATAACCCACCTCAAACGTTTTAGAAAATTTACCAGTAAGTCCAGCCGGCCTCACAAACACTGACCACGTGTTTGGCACTCTGTGGGCGAGCGGTTTGCTGATGTCAACATTGTAAACAGGCTGCCCCATGGTGGCTTTGGGATTATAGTATGGGCAGGTATAAGCTATGGACAACGAACACAATTGCATTTTATCGATGGCAATTTGAATGCACAAAATTACCGTTTTCACCGTTCGTTTAACCAGGTAGGCTAGTTGAGAACAAGTTCTCATTTACAACTGCGACCTGGCCAAGATAAAGCAAAGTAGTGTGACACAAACAACAACACAGAGTTACACATGGAATAAACAAACATACAGTCAATAARACAAWAGAAAAGTATATGTACAGTGTGTGCAAATGAGGTATGATAAGGGAGGTAAGGCAATAAATAGGCCATAGTGGCGAAATAATTACAATATAGCAATTAAACACTGGAGTGATAGATGTGCAGAAGATGAATGTGCAAGTAGAGATACTGGGGTGCAAAGGAGCAAAAKAATTATGGGGATGAGTGGGGATGAGGTAGTTGGATGGGCTATTTCCAGACGGGCTATGTACAGTTGCAGTGATCTGTGAGCTGCTCTGACAGCTGATGCTTAAAGTTAGTGAGGGAGAAATTAGTCTCCAGCTTCAGTGATTGTTGCAATTCGTTCCAATTTGTTCCAATTCGTGGCAGCAGATAACTGGAAGGAAAGGCGGCCAAAGGAGGAATTGGCTTTGGGGGTGACCAGTGAGACATACCTGCTGGAGCACATGCTATGGGTGGGTGCTGCTATGGTGACCAYTGAACTGCGATAAGGCGGGGCTTTACCTAGCAAAGACTTATAGATGACCTGGAGCCAGTGGGTTTGGCGACAAATATGAAGCGAGAGCCAGCCAACGAGAGCATACAGGTCGCAGTGGTGGGTGGTATATGGGGCTTTGGTGACAAAATGGATGGCACTGTGATAGACTGCATCCAATTTGCTGAGTAAAGTGTTGGAGGCTATTTTGGTAAAGGCCGAAGTCAAGGATCGGTAGGATAGTCAGTTTTACGAGGGTATGTTTGGCGCATGAGTGAAGGAGGCTTTGTTGCGAAATTGGAAGTCGATTCTAGATTTAATTTTGGATTGGAGATGCTTAATGTGAGTCTGGAAGGAGAGTTTACAGTCTAACCAGACACCTAGGTATTTGTAGATGTCCACATATTCTAAGTCAGAACCGCCTGAGTAGTGATGCTGGACACGGGCGTGCAGGTGCTGGTAGCGATCGGTTGAAGAGTATGCATTTAGTTTTACTTGCATTTAAGAGCAGTTGGATGCCACGGAAGGAGAGTTGTATGGCGTTAAAACTCGTCTGGAGGTTAGTTTACACAGTGTCCAAAGAAGGGCCAGAAGTATACAGAATGGTATCGTCTGTATAGAGGTGGATCAGAGAATCACCAGCAGCAAGAGCGACATCATTGATGTGTACAGAGAAAAGAGTCGCCCCGAGAATTTAACCCCGTGGCACCCCACAGAGACTGCCAGAGGTCCGGATAACAGGCCCTCCGATTTTACACACTGAACTCTGTCTGAGAAGCAGTTGGTGAACCAGGCGAGGCAGTCATTTGAGAAACCAAGGCTTTTGAGTCTGCTGATAAGAATGTGGTGATTGACAGAGTCGAAAGCCTTGGCCAGGTCCATGAATACAGCTGCACAGTATTGTCTCCTATCGATGGAGATTGTCGCCGTTCCAGTTCCAATTCATCCCAAAGATGTTTGATGGGGTTGAGGTCAAGGCTCTGTGGAGGCCAGTCGTGTTCTTCCACACCGCTCTCGACAAACCATTAATGTATGGACCTGGCTTTGTGCACGGGGGCATTGTCATGCTGATACAGGAAAGGGCCTTCCCCAAACTGTTGACACAAAGTTGGAAGCACAGTATCATTTACAATATCATTGTATGCTGTAGRATTACGATTTCCCTTCACTTGAACTAAGGGGCCTAGCCCTGAAAAACAGCCCAGATCATTATTCCTCCTCCACCAAACTTTATAGTTGGCACTGTGCATTCGGGCACGTAGCATTCTCCTGGCATCCGCCAAACCTCATCACTCGAGAGAACGCGTTTCCACTACTCCAGAGTCCAATGGAGGCGAGCTTTACACCAATCCAGCCAATACTTGGTATTGCGCATGGTAATCTTAGGCTTGTGTGCAGCTGCTCGGCCATGGAAACCATTTCATGAAGCTCCRGATGAAAAGTTATTGTGCTGACGTTGCTTCCAGAGGCAGTTTGGAACTCGGCAGTGAGTGTTGCAACAGAGGACAGACGATTTTTAAACGCTACCCACTTCAGCGGTCCCGTTCTGTGAGCTTGTGTGGCCTACCACTTCGCGCCTGAACCGTTGTTGCACCTGGACGTTTCCACTTCACAATAACAGCATTTATAGTTGAACGGTGCAACTCTTGCAGGACAGAAATTTGATGAACTGACTTGTTGGAAAAGTGTGATCTTATGACGGTGCCACGTTGAAAGTCACTGAGCTCTTCAGTAAGGCCATTTTACCGCCAATGTTTGTCTATGGAGATTGCATGAGTGTATGCTTGATTTTATACACCTGTCAGCAACGGGTGTGGCTGAAATAGTCGAATCCACTAATTTGAAGGGGTGTCCACATACTTTTGAACATTTAATGTAACTACATTACATCAACACCGTTCTCGCCTTGCCTTGTGACTGAAACGTTTACACATCCGTCAGAACACCAAATCTTATTTTCTTTTGAATTCAAATTACATTTACAATTTTATATAATCATGTGAAATTTCTTCCCTGTCAGGGGGTTACATAAAATCTTTCTTCGAATCAAAGAATCATTTTCAGGCACCGACAGCAAGTGTCTTCAGTTGCCTAAGCAACTTTCAGATCTGTTCGAGTGATGTTCTAGCGGACTTACTTGAGGGAGACAAATGTGATAGTCTGCGTAGTTGGTTGGAGGTCAATATTCGTGGGGGGGGTGCAGATGAAGAGGTAAGGAGTGTAAGGACAACGAGTGGGAGGCGCGGCGGGGGAACGTTGGAGTGAACGGCAAGTGGTGTGCCAGTGGCGGGGGACGTCATAGGTGTTTTGTGGGACCATGCGCTGGGGGGGGGTGGTGCAGCAGTCCTTTCGGAATTCAATACTATATAAAAATAACTAGAGATAAAACTCTGTCATCTGTAAAGGAAGGATATCCTAGAACCTTTAAACAAAGTTCATCTAGCCATCCATAATGAAAGCGAGTAATAGGGGACAAGCTTATTTCCTACAACTTAAGGCATATGGATAAGACAGCCTTGGCAAACATAATCCCGTCCAACTACAGATTAATGTAGGACTGGCTTGGCAATGATATAAAAAGGCCGCTATCAAATGATCTATCAATACGATGTTATGATGGTGTGATGAACAGTCCGATAACATATGATCCCGATATCTAACTTCCATGTAGATGGTAACATGGATAAACCAGAGCACCTTCTAATCTATCATCCATGTCGATGGTAAAACAGGCACCTTCTATGTCTAAAGCGTTCTACATACCCCTTATGTGATGATGGTGTGAAAATACAGGAACTCTTCAACTAATATCTGATACAATAACATGTAGATGGTATATTATTGATTTACCACTAGGACCTTCATCAATGACTCCACCACCGCATCACTGCACTCTACATCTAGAAAGTTTTGTGAAATCGAAAACGAGAGCCTTCATATACGTCAGTAGAAGTTCTGCACTGTCAGCCAGATGGTGAGAGAACAGGCGCACCTTACAGTAGCCTGGTTGCGAGTGCCCTTTAGGGACCTATCATGGCGCTCGCACGAAATTAACCCGGAGCTGCTGACCTGTTACAATCATGGTCTTGGCAGGCCACGTAAACAGTGCTATTCAACCTGGTGCTAACGCTCATTGGATAATTCATGACTGCATGTTGCACTCATGACAGGCCAAGTGTATATTAGTTGTGCCTTACACTGTTTGACGCAATCATTCTTAAGCCAGGTAACGAGTGTCTTACCCTATGTCGGCGCCCAAATCAGATCTGATCTTTATAAAGGCGTCTCACGTATTTAGAGACAAGGTGGTGCTTGAAGCGGCTCGTGAACGGACTCAGAGTATGTCTGTAAGGACAGCGAAGTTAACATGGTTGATCTGATCACATGTACCCATATACCTCTACAATGTCTAAAGAGCCAAAGTAACAGTGTCCTAACCTGTTTACCACCTCATGTCTTAAGGCCCAGTAACAGTGTCTAACCTGTTATCCACTCATGTCTTAAGGCCAGTAACATGTCCATCTGAACCTGTTCCTGAATCATGTCTTAAGTGCATGTGAACACGTGTCTACTCGTTATGCCACATGTTAAGCAGTACAGGCTAACTTTACAACAAGTCTGCCAGTAACATTGTATACTGTTTACACAACTCCATGTCTTAAGGCCAGTAACAGTGTCTACCTGTTACTCAATCATGTCTTATATGGCCAGTACAGTGTCTACCTGTTACCATCATGTCTTAAGGCCAGTAACAGTGGTCTACCTGTTACCATACATGTCTTAAGGCCAGTAACCATTGTGTATACCACCTGTTAGACCATCAATGTTTAAGGCCAGTAACAGTGGTCCTACCTGTTACCATCAATGTCTTAAGGCCAGTAACAGTGTCTACCTGTTACCATCAATGTCTTAAGGCCAGTAACAAGTGTCTACCTGTTACCATCATGTCTTAAGGCCAGTAAACAGGTCTACCTGTTACCATCATGTCTTAAGGCCAGTAAAGTGTCTACCTGTTACCATCATGTCTTAAGGCCAGTAACAGTGTTACCCTGTTACCCATCATGTCTTAAGGCCAGTAACAGTGTCTACTGTTACCATCATGTTCTTAAGGCCAGTAACAGTGTCTACCTGTTACCATCATGTCTTAAGGCCAGTAACAGTGTCTACCTGTTACCATAATGTCTTAAGGCCAGTAACAGTGTCTACCTGTTACCATCATGTCTTAAGGCAGTAACAGTGTCTACACGTTACCATACTAATGTCTTAAGGCCAGTAACAGTGTCTACCTGTTACCATCATGTCTTAAGGCCAGTAACAGTGTCTACCCTGTTACCATCATGTCTTAAGGGCCAGTAACAGTGTCTACCTGTTACCATCATGTCTTAAGGCCAGTAACAGTGTCTAACCTGTTAACCATCATGTCTTAAGGCCAGTACATGTTACCTGTTACCATCATGTCTTAAGGCCAGTACAGTGTCTACCTGTTACCATCATGTCTTAAGGCCAGTAACAGTGTCTAACCTTGTACCATCATGTCCTTAAGGCCAGTAACAGTGTCTACCTGTTACCATCATGTCTTAAGGCAGTAACGTGTCTACCTGTTACCATCATGTCTTAAGGCCAGTAACATTGTCTACCTGTTCCATCCATGTCTTAAGGCCAGTAACAGTGTCCTAAGCCTGTTACCCCTCATGTCTTAAGGCCAGTAACAGTGTCTACCTGTTACCATCATGTCTTAAGGCCAGTAACAGTACTGGTCTTGTTATATCTCCTGGTCAAAAGTACACCAACCCTACCAATCATGTTCTTAAGGCCAGTAACAGTGCTACCTACCTGTTACCATCATGTCTTAAGGCCAGTAACACAGTGTTTCTATACCGTGTTACCATCATGTCTTAAGGCCAGTAACAGTGCTACCTGTTACATCATGTCTTAAGGCCAGTAACAGTGTCGCTACCTGTTACCATCATGTCTTAAGGCCAGTAACAGTGTCTACCTGTTACCATCATGTCTTAAGGCCAGTAACAGTGTCTAACCTGTTACCATCATGTCTTAAGGCCAGTAACAGTGTCTACCTGTTATAATCATGTCCTAATAAGGCCAGTAACAGTGTCTACCTGTTACCATCATGTCTTAAGGCCAGTAACATTGTACCTGTTACCATCATGTCTTAAGGCCAGTAACAGTGTCTACCTGTTACATCATGTCTTAAGCCAGTAACAGTGTCTACCTGTTACCATCATGTCTTAAGGCATCAAACAGTGTCTACCTGTTTACCATCATGTCTTAAGGCCAGTACAGTGTCTACCTGTTACCCATCATGTCCTAAGGCCAGTAACAGTGTCTACCTGTTACCATCATGTCTTAAGGCCAGTAACATTGTTACCTGTTACCATCATGTCTTAAGGCCAGTAACAGTGTCTACCTGTTACCAATCATGTCTTAAGGCCAGTAACAGTGTCTACCTGTTACCATCATGTCTTAAGGCCAGTAACAGTGTCTACCGTGTTACCATCAATGTCTTAAGGCCAGTAACAGTGTCTACCTGTTACCATCATGTCTTAAGGCCAGTAACAGTGTCTACTGTTAATCATGTCTTAAGGCCAGTAACAGTGTCTACCTGTTACCATCATGTCTTAAGGCCAGTAACAGTGTCTACCTGTTACCATCATGTCCTAAGGCCAGTAAGTGTCTACCTGTTACATCATGTTCTTAAGGCCAGTAACATGTCTACCTGTTACCATACATGTCTTAAGGCCAGTAACAGTGTCTACCTGTTACCATCATGTCTTAAGGCCAGTAACAGTGTCTACCTGTTACCACATGTCTTAAGGCAGTAACAGTGTCTACCTGTTACCATCATGTCTTAAGGCCAGTAACAGTGTCTACCTGTTACCATCATGTCTAAGGCCAGTAACATGGTCTACCTGTTTACCATCATGTCTTAAGGCCCAGTAACAGTGTCTACCTGTTACATCATGTCCTTAAGGCCAGTAACATTTGTCTACCTGTACCATCATGTCTTATAAGGCCAGTAACAGTGTCTACCTGTTACCATCATGTCTTAAGGCCAGTAACAGTGTCTACCTGTTACCACACATGTCTTAAGGCCAGTAAAAGTGTCTACCTGTTACCATCATGTCTTAAGGCCAGTAACATTGCTCTACCTGTTACATCATGTCTTAAAGCGCCAGTAACAGTGTCTACCTGTTACCATCATGTCTTAAGGCCAGTAACAGTGTCTACCTGTTACCATCATGTCTTAAGGCCAGTAACGTGTCTACCTGTTACATCATGTCTTAAGGCCAGTAACAGTGTCTACCTGTTACCATCATGTCTTAAGGCCAGTAACAGTGTCTAACCTGTTACCATCAATGTCTAAGGCAGTAACAGTGTCTACCTGTTACCATCATGTCTTAAGCAGTAAACAGTGTCTACCTGTTAATCATATGTCTAAGGCCAGTAACAGTGTCTACCTGTTACCATCATGTCTTAAGGCCAGTAAACAGTGTCTACCTGTTACCATCATGTTCTTAAGGCCAGTAACAGTGTCTACCTGTTACCATCATGTCTAAGGCCAGTAAAAGTGTCTACCTGTTACCATCATGTCTTAAGGCCAGTAACATTGTTATACCTGTTACATCATGTCTTAAGGCCAGTAACAGTGTCTACCTGTTACCATCATGTCTTAAGGCCAGTAACAGTGTCTACCTGTACCATCATTCTTAAGGCCAGTACAGTGTTACCTGTTACCATCATGTCTTAAGGCCAGTAACAGTGTCTACCTGTTACATCATGTCCTAAGGCCAGTACAGTGTCTACCTGTTCCACCATCATGTCCTCTAAGGCCAGTAACATGTGTTACCTGTTTACCATCATGTCTTAAGGCAGTAACAGGGTCTACCTGTTACCGATCATGTCTATAAGGCCAGTAACAGTGTCTACCTGTTACCATCATGTTCTAAGGCAGTAACAGTGTCTACCTGTTACCAATCATGTCTTAAGGCCAGTAACAGTTGTCTACCTGTTCACATCATGTCTTAAGGCCAGTAACAGTGTCTACCTGTTACCATCATGTTCTTAAGGCAGTAACAGTGTCTAACTGTTACCATCATTCTAGGCCAGTAACAGTGCTACCTGTTACCTCATGTCTAAGGCCAGTAACAGTGTCTACCTGTTACCATCATGTCTTAAGGCCAGTAAATTGTTACTGTTACATCATGTCTAAGGCCAGTAACAGTGTCTACCTGTTACCATCATGTTCTTTAAGGCCAGTACAGTGTCTACCTGTCTACCATCATGATCTTAGGCCAGTAACAGTGTCTACCTGTTACCATCATGTCTTAAGGCCAGTAACCAGTGTCTACCTGTTACCATCATGGTCTTAAGGCCAGTAACATGTGTCACCTGTTACCATCATGTCTTAAGGCCAGTAACATGTTACCTGTTACCATCATGTCTTAAGGCCAGTAACATGTCTACCTGTCACGATCATGTCTTAAGGCCAGTAACAGTGTCTACTGTTACCATCATGTCTTAAGGCCAGTAACAGTGTCTACCTGTTACCATCATGTCTTAAGGCCAGTACAGTGTCTACTGTTACCATCATTTTCTTAAGGCCAGTAACCAGTGTCTACCTGTTACCATCATGTCTTAAGGCCAGTAACATTGTCACCTGTTACCATCATGTCTTAAGGCCAGTAACAGTGTCTACCTGTTACCATCATGTCTTAAGGCCAGTAACAGTGAACTACCTGTTAACCATTCAATGTCCTTAAGGCCAGTAACAGTGTCATACCTGTTACCATCATGTCTTAAGGCAAGTAACAGTGTCTAACCTGTTAATCATGTCTTAAGGCCAGTAACATGTGTCTACTGTTACATCATGTCTAAGGCCAGTAACAGTGTCTACTTGTTACCATCCATGTCTTAAGGCCAGTAACAGGTCTACCTGTACACATCAAGTCCTTAAGGCCAGTAACAGTGTCTACCTGTTTACCATCATGTCTTAAGCCAGTAAACAGTGTCTACCTGTTATCCATCATGTCCTAAGGCCAAGTAACAGTGGTCCTACCTGTTACCATCATGTCTTAAGGCCAGTAACATTGTCTACTGTATACCCCATCTATGTCTTAAGGCCAGTAACAGTGTCTAGCCTGTTACCATCATGTCTTAAGGCCAGTAACAGTGTCTAACTGTTACCATACATGTCTTAAGGCCAGTAACAGTGTCTACCTGTTACCATCATGTCTTAAGGCCAGTAACAGTGTCTCCTGTTACCATCATGTCTTAAGGCCAGTAACTGTCTACCTGTTACCATCATGTCTTAAGGCATATAACAGTGATCTAACTGTTACCATCATGTCTTAAGGCAGTAACAGTGTCTATACCTGTTACCATCATGTCTTAAGGCCAGTAACAGTGTCTACCTGTTACCATCATGTCTTAAGGCCAGTAACATGTCTACCTGTTACCATCATGTCTTAAGGCCAGTAACAGTGTCTACCTGTTACCATCATGTTAAGGCCAGTAACAGTGTACTACCTGTTACCATCAGTCTAAGGCCAGGTAACAGTGTCTACCTGTTACCATATGTCTTAAGGCAGTAACAGTCTACCTGTTACCAATGTCTAACCAGTACATTGTTACCTGTTACCATCATGTCTTAAGGGGCACAGTAACAGTGTCTACCTGTTACCATCATGTCTTAAGGCCAGTAACATGGTCTACCTGTACCATCATGTCTTAAGGCCAGTAACAGTGTCTACCTTTACCTATCATGTCTTAAGGCCAGTAACAGTGATCAGCACTGTTACTCATGTCTTAAGGCCAGTAACAGTGTCTACCTGTTACCATCATGTCTTAAGGCCAGTAACAGTGTCTACCTGTTACCATCATGTCTTAAGGCCAGTAGACCGTGTCTACCTGTTACATCATGTCTAAGGCCAGTAACAGTGTCTACCTGTTACCATCTGTCTTAAGGCCAGTAACATTGTCTACCTGTCACATCATGTCTTAAGCCAGTAACAGTGTCTACCTGTTACCATAATGTCTTAAGGCCAGTAACAGTTGTCTACCTGTTACATCATGTCTTAAGGCCAAGTAACAGTGTCTACCTGTTACCATCGATTGTCTTAAGGCCAGTAAGTAGTAATCCTGTTACACATCATGTCTTAAGCCAGTAACAGTGTCTACCTGTTACCATCATGTTTAAGGCCAGTAACAGTGTCTACCTGTTTACCATCATGTCTAAGGCCAGTAACAGTGTCTACCTGTTACCATCATGTCTTAAGGCAGTAACAGTGTCTACCTGTTACCATCATGTCTTAAGGCAGTAACAGTGTCTTACCTGTTACCATCATGTCTTTAAGGCAGTAACAGTGTCTACCTGTTACCATCATGTTCTTAAGGCCAGTAACAGTGTCTACCTGTTACCATCATGTCTTAAGGCAGTAACAGTGTCTACCTGTTACCATCATGTCTTAAGGCCAGTAACAGTGTCTACCTGTTACCATCATGTCTTAAGGCCAGTACAGTGTCTACCTGTTACCATTCATGTTCTAAGGCCAGTAACAGTGTCTACCTGTTCCATCATGTCTAAGGCCAGTAACAGTGTCTACGTTACCATCATGTCTTAAGGCCAGTAACAGTGTCTACCTGTTACATCATGTCTTAAGGCCAGTAACAGTGTCTACCTGTTTACCATCATGTCTTAAGGCCAGTAACATGTCTACCTGTTACCATCATGTCTTAAGGCCAGTAACAGTGTCTACCTGTTACCATCATGTCTTAAGGCCAGTAACAGTGTCTACCTGTTACCATCATGTCTTAAGGCCAGTAACAGTGTCTACCTGTTACCGATCATGTCTAAGGCCAGATAACAGTGTTACCCTGTTACCTCATGTCTTAAGGCCAGTAACTAGTGTCTACCTGTTACCATCTGTCTTAAGGCCAGTAACATTGTTACCTGTTACCATCATGTCTTAAGGCCAGTAACAGTGTCTACCTGTTACCATCATGTCTTAAGGCCAGTAACAGTGTCTACCTTTTTTACCATCCGATGTCTAAGGCCAGTAACAGTGTCTACCTGTTACCCATCATGTCTTAAGGCCAGTAACAGTGTCTACTTGTTACCATCATGTCTAAGGCCAGTAACAGTGTCTACCTGTTACCATCATGTCTAAGGCCAGTAACAGTGTCTACCTGTCCATCAGTCTTAAGGCCAGTAAACAGTGTCTACCTGTATCCATCATGTCTTAAGGCCAGTAACAGGTGTCTACCTGTTACCATCATGTCTTAAGGCCAGTAACAGTGTCTACCTGTTACATCATGTCTTAAGGCCAGTAAAGTGTCTACCTGTTACCATCAGTCTTAAGGCCAGTAACAGTGTCTACCTGTTACCATCATGGTCTTAAGGCCAGTAACAGTGTCTACCTGTTACCATCAGTGTCTTAAGGCCAGTAACAGTGTCTACCTGTTACCATCAGTGTCTAAAGGCCAGTAACAGTGTCTACGCTGTCACCATCATGTCCTAAGGCCAGTAACAGTAGTCACCTGTTACCATCATGTCTTAAGGCCAGTAACAGTGTCTACCTGTTACCCATCATGTCTTAAGGCGTAAAGTGTTACCTTCCATCAATTCTTAGCCAGTAACATTGTATACCTGTTACCATCATGTCTAAGGCCAGTAACCGTTGAATCTAGCTGTGTGTGACAGCCATGTCTTTGTTTATTTGTATGTGTAATTTATTAATAGGCTGTGTGCGTCTCAAATGGCACCCTATTCTCTACAGTATATAACACATTTTGACCAGGGTCTATAGGACTCTGGTCAAAAAAATAGTGCACTATATAGGGAATAGGGTACCATTTTAGACATAATCATAGATTGGACATTTGAAAGGCATTAGACGCCCATAGCGATTCTCTCTTCTTCTCTTGTCATCTCCAGGTTTCTTCCTGCTTTTCTTCATGCTTCTCTAAAACAATTCCACATGGCTTTCAGCAAATCAACTTCTCTTCCCCTCCCTCTCTCCCTCCCTCTCTCCCTCCTCTCTTCCTCGCTCTCACTCCCTTTCCCTCCCTCTCCTCCTTCCCCTCTCCTCCCTCCCTCTCTCCCCTCTCACTTCCTCTCTCCCTCCCTCCCTCCCTCTCTCCCTCCCTCTCCTCTCTCCCTCTCCCTCTCCCTCCCCCCCTCTCCCTTTCCCTCCTTCCCTCTCCCTCTCCCTCCCTCTCCCTCCTCTTCCTCCCTCCCTCTCCTTCCTTCTCCCTTCCTCTCTCCCTCCCTCTCCCTCCTCTCCCTCCCTCTCTCCCTCCCTCCCTCCCTCCCTCCCTCTCCTCCTCCCTCCCTCCCTCCCTCCTCCCTCCCTCCCTTCTCCCTCCCTCCCTCCTCCTCCCTCCTCCCTCTTCCCTCTCTCTCTCTCCCTCCCTCTCTCCTTCCTCTCCCTCCTCTCTCCCTCCCTCTCCCTCCCTCTCTCCCTTCCTCTCTCGGCTTCTTTCTCTCTCGTTCTATATTCCTGTATTCATTCAAGTTTCTTGCTTGATGTTTACTTTGATAGGATATGCATATTGTATGGCAGGTTGGTGGAGCCAGGTTACATCACAGAGCGGAAAAAACTCAAGACCTCAAGGCCACGTCCGACATGCCTGTATCATATCAATGATGTTTCTGAGACATCATGACAGAGTAAAAAAAAGCTTTTATTGTGAAGTTCACACATATCGTAGCGTATAGCGAATGATCCAACATGTCTTATCAGGAATGCTATTTGAATATCCGTAGAATGTCCTGCTTCCCATTCAACGTTGGTGGGCTGCATTGGAAATACACGTGCAATCTCTGAGACGTGCCATGTCGCGGTTGATGGTACAATCTCTGAAACGTGCCATGACCCATAATTCCCCGCGCCAGGACAAGACGGAAGAAAGCATCGGCCGCAAGAGAACAATGTTTTGGCTATAAAACTTCAAAGGAAAAGTACAAGGGAAGAAAATAGTAACTTTTAAAGAATGTCGCAGTCATATGTAGGGACATATGCAGCATGCTACCCTCCACATCATGGCCTTCGCTCCAGATCAAAACTCCAAATCTACAACCTCATTTTGGACAAAATTACCAGGAGGAATTACTGCTACCAAGGATTCATTTTTTCCAAGCTATACGGAGGGTGCCCTGGCAAACAAACAGCAGAGACCTGAGGACACCATCCAACCTGGAACTGAGTGACTAGTGTTTGGTCTGATGCTATTTTGAAAGCCAAGAAGAAGAAGAAAAAGGAAAACAAATTAAGTACATTACAATTATATATTTGACTTTATTGGGACTGAATGCTGAGCTGAGGCTGCCGGGCTTGCTAGCACAGACCAGAAACAACTTCAGTTAGCACTGAGGTGTGTAAAGTGAGAGGTGTTGAGGCCTTTGGGCCCAACAAGTGGTAGGAGTCTCGCGCAGCCTTCTCCACCCAAATACAGAGGCCTTTGGAGCCCCCTCCCGCTGTTCAGAGACCATCCACTGGTATTTTCTACAATAAATCTTCCTCCAGAAATAAAGGCTTCTCCCAAGTGGGTGTGACACCTCCTCTTGTTGCCTGCTGCACTGCTGCTTGGATTCCACCTGGCGAACTATTCACCGTCTGCCCTGGCCTGTCTCCCCCTGTCTGGTACAGGTACCCCCACCACACTCCACCCTCTCTCCCGAGGTTTCGCTCGCCTCCAGCACACACACACACTATTGGGGCGAGTGACTCTGAAATTACAATGGCTAGCCCCAAGTCGTTATATATTTWAAAAAATTATTGTGCATTTTGCTATTTTGCTATTTGCCTCATGACTCCTGTATGCTTTGATGACTATGATCTTTCTTGTTTACCCAACCGTGGGACAGACTATTGCTGTACAATATAATATTTTTGCCATCTAATGCACATTCAAATGTCATAAATCAACACTGCAAAGCTCTCCCTGTCCTCTGCCGTGCCTTGATTGTATTACTGCTGATTATATCTGGAAATGTGCAAGTACTCCCTGGCCCAACTACTGTTGCTAGCCCCAATTCTGACTTGTGCTCTGATATCTGCTTCACAGATTTATTCTGCACGTTAACACTAGAAGCGTATTACCTAAAATGGATCAATTGAAAGCGTGGGTTCACAGCACCAATCCACATGTGTTGGTCAATACTGAGATGTGGTTAATTAAGGAAGAGTGTGTTGAATACTGATGTTAACCTTTCTGGTTATAACCTTTTTCGGAAAGACAGATCTTCCAAAGGTGGGGGAGWGGRAATCTTTACCAAGGATCACCTTCAGTGCTCGGTTGTCTCCACCAAGTCTGTCCCAAAACAAATGGATTTGCTGGTTTTAAGCATTCAACTTTCAAATAGCTCTTTGTTGACTGTTGCTGGGTGCTATCGT
>NW_019942653.1:191399-194419 GCF_002910315.2 Salvelinus sp. IW2-2015 | reverse complement strand
TGAGGATATTCGATGAAAGTAGGCCTGTTCTGAGTGTTGGAGTCATACCTTGTGGAATTGGTAAATAATCGGAGAAAGATTTAGGGAGTCGCATTGCTTTAGGACTTGGTCAGGTGGTTTAAGCATATCCCAGTTTAGGTCATATCAGGTTGCAGGTAAGACCCAAGTGCAGACTGTGTTGAAGTAACAATGTTTATTGTACCACACAGGGGCAGGCAAGCGACGGTCAAGGCAGACAGGGGTTGGTAATCCAGAGTACTGGACAGCAGGCAGGCTCAGGGGCAGGCAGAGTGGTCAGGGCAGAGTGGTCAGGCAGGCAGGCTCAGAGTCAGGACAGGCAAGTGGTCAAAACTAGGAGGGACGAGAAAAGAGGAGACAGGGAAAAGGCAGGAGCTGAGAACAAAACGCTGCGTGTTGACGTGACAAACAAAGACGAATAGGCAACAGACGAACAGAGATCACAGGTATAAATAACACAGGTGATATGGGGAAGTATGGGAACACCTGGAGGGGGGGGGGGGGCAAATAATCCTGATAGGTATCAGTCTGGTGTTTTCTGTAATGACCTTTGTGATCACTGTTTTACAGCCTGTGTTCGTAATGGCTGCTCAGTGAAATGGCCTGTCCTGATTTGTCATAGACGCTTGCTAAAACACTTTAATGAATAAGCCTTCCTTCATGAACTGGCCTCTGTAAAATGGTATAGAATCAGCTTGATCCCCCAGTCAAAGATGCTTGGACCTTCTTTTTTTATATATATWTTCTGTGGTATTGTTAACAAACACACCCCCATAAAGAAAATAAGAATTAAAAACAGGTTCAGCCCCTGGTTCGACAGTGATCTTGCAGAGTTACTCCACCTCAAGAATTGCATTTGGCTAAAGGCTCGGCACATCCATACTCAGGCTGACTGGCTCTCGTTCAGGCAAATGAGAAATAAGTGCACTCAGGCTATCCGGAAGGCCAAAGTTAGTTACTTTAAAGAGCAGTTATCGCTCTGTGGGTCTAACCCCAAGAAGTTCTGGAAAACGGTTAAAGACCTGGAGAATAAACCCTCCTCCTCACAGCTGCCCATGTCCCTTAATGTTGATGATGTGGTTGTTACTGACAAGAAGCACATGGCTGAGCTCTTTAGTCATCACTTCATTAAGTCAGGATTCCTATTTGACTCAGCCATGCCTCCTTGCAGGTCCAACATTTCTTCGTCTCCCACCCCTTCTAATGCGACTAGCCCCGATGCGCCTCCCTCTTTTCCCCCTGCCCTGCTACAGATGTTCTCCCTGCAGGCGGTCACAGAGTTTGAGGTGCTAAAGGAGCTCCTTAAAATAAACTTGACCTCAAACAAACATCTGGGTCAGATGGTTTAGCCTGTTTGGGATATGGGGCAGCATTTTCATGTTTGGATGAAAAGCGTGCCCAGAGTAAACTGCCTGCTACTCAGTCCCAGTTGCTAATATATGCATATTATTAGTAGATTTGGATAGAAAACACTCTGAAGTTTCGAAAACTGTTTGAATGATGTCTGTGAGTATAACAGAACTCATAAGGCAGGCGAAAACCTGAGAAAAATCCAACCAGGAAGTGGGAAATCTGAGGTTTGTAATTTTTCAACTCTTTGCCTATCGAATATACAGTGTCTATGGGGTCAAATTACACTTCCTAAGGCTTCAACTAGATGTCAACAGTCTTTAGAACCTTGTTTGGTGCTTCTACTGTAAAGGAGGGGGGAATGAGAGGGGATTGAGTCAGTGGTCTGGCAGAGTGCCATGAGCTGACCATGCGCAATCAKGTGAGAGTTAGCTTGAGTTCCATTGCATTTCTGAAGACCAAGGAATTCTCCGGTTGGAATATTATTGAAGATTTATGATTAAAACATCCTAAAGATTGATTCTATACTTCGTTTGACATGTTTCTACAAACTGTCATATGACTTTTTTGACTTTTCGTCTGAACTAAGCAATAGCTCATTGAGCATTTGGATTACTGGGCTAAATGCGCAAACGAAAAGGAGGCAGGTTAGACCCTTCCCAGACAGGTTAGACCCTTTATTCCTAAAGGTTGCGGCCCCTATCATCGCCAAGCCCATCTCTGAACCTTTTTAACCTGTTTCTCCTCTCTGGGGAGGTTCCCAATCAAATCAAATAAAGTTTATTTTATATAGCCCTTCGTACATCAGCTAATATCTCGAAGTGCTGTACAGAAACCCAGCCTAAGACCCCAAACAGCAAGCAATGCAGGTGTAGAAGCACGGCGGCTAGGAAAAACTCCCTAGAAAGGCCAAAACCTAGAAAGAAACCTAGAGAGGAACCAGGCTATGAGGGGTGGCCAGTCCTCTTCTGGCTGTGCCGGGTGGAGATTATAGGGGTGGCCAGTCCTCTTCTGGCTGTGCCGGGTGGAGATTATAACAGAACATGGCCAAGATGTTCAAATGTTCATAAATGACCAGCATGGTCAAATAATAATCAGGAGTAAATGTCAGTTGGCTTTCATAGCCGATCATTAAGAGTATCTCTACCGCTCCTGCGGTCTCTAGAGAGTTGAAAACAGCAGGTCTGGGACAGGTAGCACGTCCGGTGGACAGGTCAGGGTTCCATAGCCGCAGGCAGAACAGTTGAAACTGGAACAGCAGCAAGGCCAGGTGACTGGGGACAGCAAGGAGTCATCATGCCCGGTAGTCCTGACGCATGGTCCTAGGGCTCAGGTCCTCCGAGAGAGAGAAAGAAAGAGAGAAGGAGAGAATTAGAGAGAGCATACTTAAATTCACACAGGACACCGGATAAGACAGGAGAAGTATCCAGATATAACCAACTAACCCTAGCCCCCCGACACATAAACTACTGCAACATAAATACTGGAGGCTGAGACAGGAGGGGTCAGGAGACACTGTGGCCCATCCGATGATACCCCCGGACAGGGCCAAACAGGGGATATAACCCCACCCACTTTGCCAAAGCACATCCCCCACACACTAGAGGGATACCTTCAACCACCAACTTACCATCCTGAGACAAGGCCGAGTT